>NC_047121.1:26808399-27062404 GCF_902500255.1 Thalassophryne amazonica
TCAGCTTCACCTTTTCAACTTAGAGAGAAGCAGAGGTCTTTTCTTGTAAATGTCACCTTTAGCAGCAACTTGAATATCTTCTTCTGTAGAACGACAGCATGAAAGAAGTTCTATTTGAGTTAACTAGCTTCACCTGTGGGTGGCTGAGACAGCAGCAGAAAGAAGGAAGGATCTCTGCCGAGAGAAGGGACGTGCAAGACGAAAACGAAGGCGTGTCGCCTGGGGTCTGAGTGTTATGGTCAGACTCCACTTGTTTATACAGAAATGGCAGCGAGAAGAAGAAGCGAGGAAGGAGTCGAAGGGGGAGCAGGTCGAGGATGAGAGCAGATCCAGACCAGATGGAGGTTAGAGGAGGGCATGGATGGAGGGAGGGAAGCGAGGACAGGTCCGCACTGGAGGTCCTTATAAGGCCTGGATGAGTGCAGAGCCTCGGAAAGGCAGCAGCCACTGTGAAAATACAAACCTGAAAGCAGGGACACAGTGCACACTGACCCCACCTCCACTCACCTTATCACACACACACGCAAAGCCTGAAGGGAAAAAGTCTACATTTGATTTTATTCATAGTTCTGACTACGGCGATGAGCGTCAGAGATGACGAGTTTACATTCTTTAATGATGCAGGCTGCCGCGGCTCACACATATTAAAGCTACATGCACGTTCAACACCTCAAACTGCTGGCCCAAGGCCCAAATCTGGAGCGCAGGACAAATTATTAAAGGCCCCATGTGTTCAAAATTGACTGGTAAATCTGCCAGTATATACATTTATTTCTTCAACTATGCTCCGAGTTTAATGTTGGAGGGGCAACAAAATAAAATCAGGTGCAAATAACCTGACATTTTATTTTGTATGAAAAACTGAGCCCACTGTGCTCAAATATGCATGAACACATTTACGAACACACAAAGGACTGTGGCACGTGACAATACGGCAGCTGCAGCAGCCTTAGGAATGCAAAGGTTTGAGGAAATTTCAAGTTATTTTAACATAACTCACCTGATCTGGTTTATGTCAAATATATGTCAAAGATGGAATATACAATATTTATTCTAATAAACGCTCCGGGGCATGAAATTTCCATGAATGGGGGTGTTTACTGGCAATCATTTGCATACACGTGCATGTTTGCTGTACACAGTACGGCCGTGCAGGATTTCAACATTGTTGCATCTAACTTCATTGTTGAGGTCTAAGGTTCTAAAAACATTCTGGACTCACATGCCATTCCAACTCATTATAGAAACTTTGCACAATTTATTACCACCCTTGAAAAATGTCAGCTACCTATTTTATAAACACTACCCGATCTAGAGCCTGTGGATCCCCAAGGCGCTAGTAGTATTTTTGGATTTACAGTTTTTTGTTCCATCCCAACAGCTGAGGGTAGCAATCAAGAACCTATGACCACTCTGATGCAGTTAAAGGATTCTGTAACTGTGACTGGAAAAACTGCATTTTGTGCAAGTTTTGTCTGTTGCATCGCTAGTCACAACTATGTAGTGGAGTGGAACAAAGAAAGATTTTCGTACAAGAAAACAGTCCCCCATGTGCCTTCTGACAAACTGTTCCCGAAATGTAACTTCTTTTCTTTTTTTCTTTTTTTTTTCTTTTTTTAGAAGAGCATGCTCTGTGCCACTCCACCGTGAAGTTGTGGAACTGAAAAGAGGGTCTGCTGAACATCAGACTGTTGAAGCGTACCTAATAAAGTGGCCATGTGAGCGGACGGTGTTGCAGCGGTTAGTTAAGCTGTCCTCAGTTACAACCTGATCTATAGCTTGTTGAAACACGGTCAAGGATCCGACATCTCTGATGTGTTTTTCTGGTTGGGGTTTGGAAGAAATATTAACCTGCACATACTTTCATGCCTTCACAAGTCTCACCTCACCCCTACCACCCCCACTGTGTATGTACTCAATCTGTACAACTAGAGGTATTACTCTGTAGCTAAAAGAGATTGAAGAGGACGAGAAGAGAGGAGCGCCTACTGTCTCCTCACTAACTGCATGCAGGCCTGCTCCCTAACCACTCCAATCTGTTTTCATTTTCCAAACCTCATAACGACACACGCACAGCCTCCTAACCGAGAAATACTGCACTTAAGTTTCATTCGATTGTAACACCAGCTGGATCAATACAGTCAGAGTCAAAGTAATAATGCAAGTTTTTTTTTTTTACATCTTCTGCAGATGAGACTATGGTTCCATGTGGCAAAACCTGATGAAGAGAAGAATGTAACAAGATTATTGTGCACACAGTATCATGCTGCATCGTGCATGCACGTCCTGCGACAAGATGCAATCACATCCTGTAACAGTCTGCGTCCTGCAGCCACACGCTCTAACACGCTCACGTCACATGTTGCAACATAAACCGATCATGTCACATGTTAAATGCACGGCAACAAGTATGCACGTCCTGCAGCATGCTATGAAGATCTGCAGCCACTGTAGCTGCATGCTCTGCTAATCTCACATCAAGTTACATTCATCCATCTTTTACACCCGCTTACTCCAATTAAGGGTTACGGGGGGCTGGAGCCTATCCCAGCAGTCACAGGGCGTGAGGCGGGGTGCACCCTGGACAGGACACCAGTCTGTCACAGGGCCACATATAGACAGACGAATACATCCCGCATTGATCGCATCCCACTCCCCAGGTGGGATGCGATCCCACGACCTTCTTGCTGTGAGGTAACAGTGCTAACCACTAAGCCACCGTGCTGCCATCACGCTACAGCATAAACCAGTTATGTGGCATGTTAAACATGCTGCAACATGCATGCACATCCAGCAGCATCCTGGGACACACTGCGCCCTGCAGCCACACGCTCACGCTCATTTCACATGCTGCACAATAAACCAGTGGTGTCAAATCAGGATGTTTAAACTACAATATAGCTACGGTTACAGCCAGACTTAGCGATTCAACCAAACTACTCTCCTTGTCTCAGTATACATGCAGAGGGAATCGATTTACTGACCGACTCCGCTATGACAGGTGGCGCTGTACCTCTTTCAGCTATCTTGTGATGAACTATGGGTCAAATTGCCCTCTGGACTTTTTATTATTGGGATGTTTATTTCCAAGATCTCTATTTTGCATATATGACAATTCAAGATTCAAGATTCTTTTATTTGTCCCCAAGGGGAAATTAGTCTTGGACACACAGGCAGCCACATAAAATACACTAATCAAGTACAGACATGACAAGACAGACCAAGACAATATAATACAATCACAATGACACATTAGCGACCTGCTCTTTGGTTTGAATTCTTTAGTAAGTCCCTTCGGCTGCTCCCTTGTTTGCACTCGGGGTCACTACAGCAAATCCAAGGTGGATCTGCATGTTGTTTTACAGCGGATGCCCTTCCTGACGCAACTCCACATTACATGGAGAAATGTGGCAGGGGTTGGATTTGAACCCGAAACCTTCTGCACTGAAACCAAGCGCATTAACCACTTGGCCACCACCCCTGCTTGGTTTGAATTCTTTGTTGTACTTTATTTATTTGATTTTTGTTATTGTTAATATGCCCAAAGCAGATGGTCACCCCTCTGAAGCGGGTCTGCTTGTGGTTTCTTCCTCAAAAAAAAAAAAAAAAAAAAAAAAAGTGTCCAACTGAGTTTTTTTTCTTCCCACTGTTGCCTTGCCTATGTGCTTGCTTAGAGGAGTGGGTGAGGTCAGACCTTCCCCTTGTGAAGTGGCTTGAACGTATCACGACAATTTGGCACTATTTAAATAAACTGAACTGGATGGGATTGAGACAGTTCCAGTTAAACTATTAGATCACAGACAAACTCGCTGATGGCAAATTGTCAACAAACGCAAGATGGACAACACTGTTATACAAAAAAAAAACATTCATTATTTGTTTTATATAATGGTGAAACTAGATCCTATGATGCACTACAACATCCTCCAGCAAACTGAGACAACACCAATCTACAGCCCAGAAGATTAAGGAGGAGGAGAGCGTGCTGGACTGACAGATGAACGAGCAAAACAGGAAAGACCTCTCAGTTAAACCAGGACACAGTTATCTTCAAGGAAGAAAAAAAATGCTTTAGACCTCATAGTCAAATGTAAAAAGGAATATGAACAGAAAGTGGGCACAATGCACATGAGGAAAGAAAGCTTTTAATGCAACACTAGCTGGTTCTTCACCTGTACTTTATTTGCTCCAATTTGTGGTTCCTGCTCCACAAAACATCTCTGATCAAACTGAAAAAAACGTAATGGATTGTTTCTACTTTGGAAACATCTCTCACATGCTTTATTTTATTAAGAAGGCAACTTTTACTCCATTATTTATCTAATTTTTAAAACATTTGTGGATTTTTTTTGTTACATTGGGAAGACAAGCAGGGATTAAGTAGAGACAGGTCCATTAGTATTTGGACAGTGAGACAATATTTGTGATGTTGCCTCTGTACAACACTACAGTGAAGTTGAAATGAAACAATCAAGATGTGTTTGGAATGTTGACATTCAGCTTTAATTCAAGGAATTTCAAAAAATATAATATTAATCCAGATATAAGCACTGGCGCCAACAAGCCTCAGGGCCTACAGAGGACTTACTTCTACTCTCTTGTATTTAGTTTGCCCAGTTACTGCATCACAAGCACACTGTAATTAGGAAAGTCAGGTCAGAGGTTAGCAGTAAGCTTCAGTGGTTCCAAATGAGGCATACCCGGAAGAAGGCCAAGTTGCAGTTCCTTGACTGGCCACTTGAGGCTAGCTCTAAAAGTTTACAGGTTCCCAGGTTTAGAGCAGAAATAAACATGTAGACAGCCTGGTACAAAAAAACACTTTTGGTCTCTAAAGCTAATTTCCCTCTCCGTGATAGCGGTATGGGGCTGATTTTTTTTTCTAACACCTTAGTTTAAGACATTTTAAGGCACAAAATTATTGATAATTAGGGGTGTGACTGCTTTGAGTGACAGCTCATGTGTTGCCGCAGAGTTCCAGTATCTGTATCTGTTGTTCCTAGCTGCTGTGGAGGATGATGGTTTGAGCATTTTGGTTTGGTTTGGTTAATTATCCTGACAGATCATCTAAGATGTCTGTGCTGCAGTATTTGCATCAAGTGAAATTATTCTGTGATTTAATGTTGTATGCTAACAGTATTAGGACATCTTGCAGCTGCCCACACCAAAGCAAACCATTAGGAGAACCAGCACACAGTCCTCAAAAATATGATTTAATAAACACAAGAACAGAGGGTAGGGTTAGGGTTAGGGTTAGGGTTAGCCTGTTAGCTTAGCTTTCGGGTAACCCAAAGATGGGGGGGGGTCATATTCAGGCTTCATTCATCTCACCCATATCATACACTGTGTCACCCATCCTCTACGTCTTTATCCAACTACGGGTTTGTCAATAAGTAAGCAGCGTAAGTGCTATCAACATAGCAGCACTCAGAGCAACAAAACCCGTGGGTGTCGTCACACAGGGTTTGTCCCGTCAATAGTCAGAGACTTCTGACATGAAGCAGAAGGTTTGACCATATGACACCGGTTCTGGCATCCCTTCATTGGCCTGTGGTCTATTTGTGATCAGACTTTAAGGTGTTGTTGCTGGCCTACAATATTGTTCATGGACTGACACCTCCCTACCTGGCCGACCTGGTTGAGCCCTATGTACTGGCTCGGGTACTGCATTCACAGGGTGCTGGTCTACTATGTGTTCCTAGGGTGAATAAAAAGTCGGCGGTTTGCAGAGCATTTTCATACCATGCCCCAGCTCTGTCAAACGATCTGGCCACCCAGATCCGGCAATCAGACTCTGCATAGACTTTTAAAGCTAGTCTGAAGACACATTTCTTTTCTCTGTTTTATCACTAATATTTTATGTTACTGCATGTCTTCTTTTATTCTTTTAACTTATTTATGTTTTTATTCTATTATTGTGTTTTTAATCTTTTAATTCATTTTGTTCTGCTTTTTAAATGACGTTTTGTGAAGCGCCTTGAGGCAACCTTGTCGCGATTTGGCGCTATATAAATTGATAAATTTGATTTTGATTTGAGGTCATGATCGGCTGTTAGATGTTCTCTGCTCGTGTGAGGGATTCCACGTGTGTGATGATCGCCGCATCTCACTGCTGTAGTGAGGTGCAAAACAAACCACTACGGATGCACTGATCTGATTTCCCCTCGTTCGCAAGACTCCTCGTCGGCTTCAGGCTGCGCTGCGCTGGCTGCATGAGCTGGTTATACTTGCACTTTATCGCTGACCAATCGCAGCTGGGCAAAAGAGGAAAATGCTTTGGATGGCATGGCTTTTGTGAGTGTCTGCACGGGTGGTCGTAGTGTACCTGAGCTGGTGATGACATAATAATCTGCTGCAGGGCAGAGGGAGCGAAAACAATGGAACAACCCCCTGGTGATTAAGGAGCTTTTAGGACAGGAGAGAGAAAACACAGCGCCCGCCAAGCTGTAATTTCCTCCCAGGTATGCCTTTTATCTCAAAGCCTTCAAGTGGTGCCAAAGGCTTGGTTTGCCATCCTGCACTAAAATGGACCCAAAATTTAGTTGCGTGTAATGAATCCACAAAAAAAATGCGAGCATGCCAAAGTGAGTGTGCATGACATTTTTGGACTAAATGAAGCAAAAAGCACTGCAACCTAATATGCCTTTATGTAAGGACGGCGTGTTCTCTGTTTTAAATCAGACGCTTTTATTTTGAAACCCTCTCTCCGGCTGCCTCCATGCATGAAAGGGAGGAAGAAAGAAGAGCGAGGATTTGCCTGTTTCCAATCAGAGGGGCTGTTGTGCCAGTTTTTGGCTCTCCGCCAGCATTGTTTACTTGGACATCCCCCAACGTCGTTCTGAACAGCAAATTACCCCAGCGACAGGCAATTTTAGCCCATCCAACAGGTAGAAAAGATGTTTCCCACATGGGAAGACCCCTGAATCCATAGATGCATGCTGTAACAGCCTAAATAATGAAGCAGTTATAATTTAAATGCATTATTTGTTTTGGTGGGAAACGGGACACAGACTGCTTTCTCAGGAGAAAAACTACGCATGTTATTGATTTATTCACACATGGAAAAAAGAAACGGCAGCAGCCCAGTGCCTCTCCTCTGGCCCTCTTTTTGTTATCTGTGATGTTTGCCCAGAGAAATCAATAGAACAACTGTAGCTAGCAAGCTTTGTTTATCTTTTCCTCTAAGTGAATAATTCAGGGGTGTCAGTGGGGGTGAAGCGAAGCTTTGATACAAACGAAAGGGTTTGGTGTTAAAGGGGATCGCTATCCTCCTCTTATCCCTCGCTTCGTTCCAAAAACTCTTGAGGAGATGCGAAAAGCAGCCAAACATCTGCTTCTAGATGGAAGATTGTGGCTGTTTCACCACACAGCCACCAACAACGTCCCTCACACCGAACCCCGTCGCTGAACACGAGCTCTGAAGACAGCGCCATCTGCTAAGTGTTGTTTTCGGAGGAAAGCCAGTAAAAGCTGGTCAGGCCGCAGTGGAAGAAATGCTGCATGGTTCTAAGAGGTGGCAAAGCTGTCATTTGGGACTTCGTGGAGCCGCAAATGCTTTTTGAGTGGTAATATGAACATATAAATAGCAAATTTCAACTGAAAATCATCTATTGTTATTGGCAGAAGAGTACATGTGGAGCACAAAAACACTTTTTTGGTGTGCTTTAATTGACACAAGATCGTCCTGCAGTCAGAAACCTGTCAAAAGTACAACCCGAAGTAAGACCCTGACCGATATGGATTTTATTGGGAGCTGATACCGATAGAGAGTTAAAAAATTTATGATACTAATATACACAAAGCAATGTAACTGACGCTTGATGTTTTGCCATTTAAACTTTATTATGTAGTTGTCCATCTGGCTGTTCCCATTCGTTCAGGGTCGCCACAGCGGATACAGCCAGATCTGCACTGATATTTGGCATAACTTTTACACCAGATGCCCTTCCTGATACAACTCCAGTTTCACCTGGAGAAGCACACACAACCCCTGGTGTTCCAAAGAGGTCTCCCATCCAAGTACTAACCAGACACCACACTGCTTAGCTTCTGAGAGCTAAGGGGATCAGGCTGACACAGAGCAGACTGGCTACATAGCTTTATTATGAATAACTATAAATATAACCAACAAGTAATCTATTTTTGCCTTGCCTAGTTGGTGGCATATTTACTGCTTGTCTCTTGTCACTGTAAAACACCCACAGTGACTGAAAAGGAATGGCAGCTGATTGCTTTGCCTCTGTCTCTTGTAGCTAATGTGGCCAAAGGGTGAAAGGGTCCCAGCCATGCTTGACAGCATAGTAAACAATGTTGTGGGATCACTTCCCACCCTTTCTGTGTGGAGTTTGCATGTTCTCGTCGTATCTGCATAAGCCTCCTACCAGAATCAAAAAACATGTTGTGGAACATCTACCAGGGACAAAAGATAGGTGGCTATAATCTGGCTTGTTTACTTCACTGTATGGTGATGTACATGAATTTGCACTGTCCCTTCACAAAAAACATCTAACATCCATTCCTGCATTTCAGGCTTAGAACACATTTTCTAAAAAAAAGTTGTAATGGGGGAAATGTATTCTAAGTATAACGGTTAAATCATCACTTTTCCAGACAGATTTCTTGAGACAATAAGGGGATGAATACACAAACTTTTCCAAGTCAAAGAATATGTGTTGAACTTCATTTACATCTATCATTAAGAAATGCAAATACTAAGGTACTGTAGTGGAAATCTGTGTTAAGTCAGCAGTTATCAAAAACTGAGTGACCATGCTGGAAGGAGACTAGTGAGGGAACCAAGATCCATCTCACTTTACACCCAAAAAAACCAACATGGGTGCTGTTGGTTTTTATGTTACATGAACCTAAGTTTAACATGTAGCTTCTACCATATAAAATTAAGTTTTATGCGTGAACACATTCAAATCATGTAGTTTTAACATAACATGCAACAACTTAAAATCTAACTTGCTCAGTGAACATAATAAAATTATAGAACATATTTCCACCCAAGTAAAATGCATTAAGATAACCAGAAACAATTTTGCTGAGTGACCTAAATATTCATTTGTTGGGTCAACATGATGAATTTGCGTTACTGTTACTTCATTACCATGGTTCAGGTCAACTACATTTGTAAGGGTAAATGTAACAAAAAAAACAGTGTCACTTTGGCTGCTCGCTTGTTTACGCTTGGGGTCGCCACAGCAAATCCAAGGTGGATCTGCATAAATTGTGCTGATCCAACACAGCAGTTGACATGTAACTGTACCATTTTAAAAGTAGTTGTAGCTACCCTAATAAATTAAGTAACTCATAATTATATCAAACAGGTTTGAATGGCTCAAGGAAATAGTGCACTTGGTTTCAGTATGGAAGGTTCTTGGTTCAAACCCCACCTCTGCCACATTTCTCCAAGTAATGTGGAGTTGCATCAGGAAGGGCATCTGGTGTAAAACCTGTGCTAATTCAACATGCAGATCCTCCTCAGGTTTGCTGTGGTGACCCCGAGCACAAACAAGGGAGCAGCCAAAGAGACCCATTTTTTTTTTTTTTTTTGCCGTTACATTTACATTTAGCCTTTCAAGTAGTTGGCCTGAATCATGGTAATTGAGTAACAGTAACACAAATTCATCATGTTGACCCAAAAAAATTTACATTTACGTCTACATTTACCTTTACAAATCAAGTTGGCCTGAACCATGGTAATTAGGTAACAGTAACACAAATTCATCATATTGGCCCAACAAATTTAAAAAAGTTAACACATTTTATTTGGGTGGAAATACCTTACATAATTTTATTATGTTCACTGAGCAAGTTATTTTTTGAGTGTAGATTTCAACAATGTACATGCCATCTTAACAGGCATGACAGACAATGCTTTGATTGTTTTTAATTGTTATGCCCAAGACACACCCATGAATAATTTAGATGATAAATTCAACCCCTTTGGCCCTGCCACAGACTGGCTCCCTGTCTCATGCCCTATGGCTGCACCATTACCCCCACCCCACCCCGTGACCCTTAATTGGAGTAAGCAGGTATAGAAAATGGATAGATGGGTTCAACCCCTTTGTGTCCAGCATCCAATTTAGCACTGAGATTATAGCACAAATGCACTGGACTCACCCCAACTGGATTGCCAACATAAAGCCCAAAGTCTCCTATACTATCTTTTGCTTTGTTGGCTTAAAACAAATTTCAGTCATAATTTGTCTTTGTAGCATTGAAAATGGGAGATGTACTATTAATTTACTATATTTATATATATTTACTATGCAAGGGTGGTGGCCAAGTGGTTAATGCACTTGGTTTCAGTGCGTAAGGTTCCTGGTTCACGTCCCACTCCTGCCACATTTCTCCATGGAATGCGGAGTTGTGTCAGGAAGGGCATACGGCGTAAAACGTGCCAATTTAACATGCAGATCCACCTAGGATTTGCTGTGGCGACCCCGAGTGCAAACAAGGGGAGCAGCCGAAGGGACTTACTTTTTACTACTGTAGTAAGTCCCTTCGGCTGCTCCCTTGTTTGCACTCGGGGTCGCCACAGCAAATCCAAGGTGGATCTTTTACTACTAATTTATTATATTTCTTATTCACTGGACTGGAGCTTTAACATGAAGAAGTGTAATAAATGATTCTATGTTCCAAATGTTGACAAAAGGTACTAAAGTGTGAGGTTAAAAGAAGAAAAAAACATGGTACCGAATGCTGCAAGAAACTGTGATATTAAAACATTCACCGTTTCACTGACGTGGCACAAAACAGGAAGCCTTTAAATTGCTTTTGTATCTGAAGCTTTGATTGGACGTCAGCCATCCTTGTTGATTCTGTATGAGTGAAACCTGACCAGTGTGACTATGTTAAACTGGGGAGACTAAAACCCTCCTAAACAAGGGGATCAACATGTATTTGTCAGGCTAGGCCACCCTCGGCTGCATGCACGTATGCACAACAGCAGACCCACATACGTGCACCGCGCGGCAGCAAACACTTCCAGTGGATTCACTGCGGGTAAACCTCGGTGTCCCACCTTCACCACGGACACACAAAAGCCCTCAGTCCCTTGTAATTGAGGTTTAAATCCTTTCCTAACATCTTTCCATCCCTCACTCTTCACCAAACAAGGATTGCGCCGACACAGGGCCCCTAATCCTTCCCAGTTTAACCAAGTGAGAAATTAGCTTTTGTTAAGTGGTGATTTGGCCGGCGCTATACACCAACAACCCATTGTACAGGAGAGGGGCAGTCATGAGTCCCCCAACGCAGCAAAATACAGTGATAATCCCGTCCTGTCCACACGGCCAGGCAGGAGCTGCTGCAGGGGCAATATTGTCACGATATTTTTAGCAGAGTTTCTTTCTGTTGAAGTCACTTTCTCTGTCCAAAAAAGTTTGGAAGCATCAACATCAGCTCATCTAGGAAGCCGTACTGCACGTATTACCAATTTCTGAAGTGCTATTCGTACGTGTGTGTTTTACAGCATCTACAAGACTCCCACCCGTATCACCCATCCCTCACTTACAAAATCACATCTTGTTTGCAGAGTTGTAGCAAAAGCCGCCACTGTCAGGTTGATAGACGACACAAGGAACGGCTGCGGATTCAGATCCTCAAAGCCAGTGAGAAAAACCAGGATGTTCTGGTAGGAGGAGACAAGACAAAGCACAGCGTCGTTTCTGAGACTCAGCGGGGAGAAATCTGCCCCAAAAAATCCATGCTACTTGGTTTCAGTCCAAGTGAATTCAGAGAAGTCTGCAATTGTGGGGCGTTACGGTATAGCTGGAAGGCGAGAGATATTTTCAGTTTTATAAAAGGCAGGAGAGCAAAGAGCCGCTGGAGAGAGTTGGCGATGACCAGCGTGCCAAACATTTTTTTATGGTCATTCGCTGGCCAACTGACTGTCAAGTTTATTTCCCCACTGCGGAAGGAAGATACCACAGTTCTACTGAGCATGAAGCTACTTGCAGGGTGTCTGATATCTTTATGCAGCGCGCTGCAGCTCTTTGTCTTCTAATTCATACATGACAGATTGAAGCCAAAATCACATCACACAATGAAATTTAGTCAAAAGCATCTTAAGTGGCGTTGCTGTGGATTCTGCGTCTGTCTTTATAAAGGTTAGATTTAGTAATTGGTCACATTTCTGTCTGGTCTCTGGGTTATTCTGTCTGAGTTAATTGAGTTTTTCTTTTTGTCTCTTTCTTTAACCTTGTGAGGTAGTCTGTTTTTAATGAGAATTCACAATGTGCAATTCCAAAAGGTTTAGATAATTACAAAAGTCTGTAATTTGGTAATTACAGACTATTGAGTGGATCCACTTACACAGAAGAAGCAGTAGTAACTCCTGTCTAGGCCATTAGGTCCATCGGACCAGTGCTTTAAGTAAAGTTACTAATAGACACACACACACACACAAATCCCACCACTGAGGTGTAAACATCATGCCTCATGGGAAAATGTATACTTCAACTACAGATCTCCTGGACCACCTACTGTCACCACCTGAAATCCTTGAGCGATTCCACCAATGCTGCCTGAGGAGTGTCCTCCACATCAGGTGGTAAGACTACCGTACCATCATCAGCATCCTGGCTGAAGCCAAGTTCCAAAGCATAGAGTGTCTCATCGTCAAAAACCAGCTTCAAAGGGTGGGTTACATCGTTAAGAGGGATGACAGCTGACTCGCCAAGCAGATCTTCTACGACAATCTGATCTCAGGAAAATAGTCCGGGGAAGGTAGCAGAAGAACCTCCTGAACCACAACCTCAACAACTACTCCTTTGACTATAAGACCTGGGAAGAACAAACAAGTGACCAAGCCAGCTGGCGAGCAACTTGCTGACTCTGCATTGTGTTGTTTTGGTGTATCCTTTGGTTTACTTCTTGACTCTGCATTGTGTTGTTTTGGTGTATCCTTTGGTTTACTTCTTGACTCTGCATTGTGTTGTTTTGGTGTATCCTTTGGTTTACCTCTTGACTCTGCATTGTGTTGTTTTGGTGTATCCTTTGGTTTACTTCTTGACTCTGCATTGTGTTGTTATGACTCCACCCATTCACTCCCCTTGGGATGTGAACTCACGATCTCCGGCATGGGAGTTGGACTCTCTAACCAGAAGGCTAAAACCCAGGACTCTGCCTTGTGACCAGAGAAATCCTTTGAGCTGTTGGGAGTGAGGTTTACTAACTACATATACACAGCGACACCTGCTGGCCTCCATTACATAAACTCAGTTAAAATGAGTGAATGGAATACACTGGAAATACATCACCAACAATTAAATGCCCCAGAACTTTAAATGCACTCCAAGGAACTGAGTTGTTTTGACAACAATTCATTTTTGAGTTAGTTTAATTTATGGACATGAGTGATACACACACACACACACACACACACACATATATATATATTATTATTATTATTATTATTATTATTGTTATTATTATTATTGTTATTGTTGTTGTTGTTGTTGGCTGTAGTGGTGGTGGCCAAGCGGTGAAGTGCACGGATCTGCTGTGGTGACCCCGAGAGAAAACAAGGGAGAATCCAAAGGATGTATTATTATTATTATTATTATTATTATTATTATTATTATTATTATTATTATTATTATTATTATTATTATGTCCTATGCTCAGTCAGATTCTCACCTCAAGCATATCAGTCGAGTCTGGACCACAGTATCTTTCTACGCTTCTTCTGTCTATGGGTGCTTTGTTCTGCACCCATGTGCGATTGCAGTTTCCACACCTGCCCAGTACACGTGCACCACAGAGGGACCCGCACCACACATCCAAACAAATCAAAGTGTATACGCAGCGCAGAAAGAGATATTTATCCGTGTATTCTTGCCTGTAGATGTGATGTGCAGATATGAAAGATTGGACTCCTACCTTCCTTATGTTACTAAACCTCCCAGTGTCAGTGTGCAACAAGAACAACCCGCACTGTGCTCAGACTCACTCTGCAACACACACTGAAAACTTGCACTGAGAAAAGGAAACACAAACACTGATTACACTAGTACACAAGTTTTCATTGAGTAAAACTGCAGCATAAACACATGTGCACGTGGTTCAAATTTCCGCACACAAACAGATGCACCTTGAGCAGGAATCAGTGCATGCACACACACACACAGGGTGCAGCCTACATAATGTACAATGGCATTCAGAAGGAGCGCGGGGTGCAGCCTTTCCTGGTGGGGCCGCGTCCTAAATATCAGCAGCGGCGGGTCGGGATGAATGCACAGGGAAGTATAGCGTTGCCCCGCTTTGCATCCACCATTGTCACCCGAACAAAGCTTCCCAATCGTCCTCCTTCAGCCTTTCTCCTCTCTCTATTCATTTTCACGTTCTGCCTACCTGACAACAGCTCTTCGCTCACGGACACAATTGAAAACAAACTATATCTCGCACTTTGTCACCTGATCTGATTGTTGGCGGTCACAAAACCCAACAGGCTATAAGAAAGTCTCTCCCACTGGCAGAGGGATTATTCACAGAGGAACCTGCAGCATGTTTTAGTCACAGATTACATTTCTGAGCAGGCACGATGATACTAAATGCTGATGGCAGACCGGCTGCTTTAGAATTAAAGATTACTGATATTAAACCTTGAGTTCAATGTTTCATCGTCTTTGCCATAAATGTGTGCCTGCTTTAAGTAAGTGAGCGCTGCTTTAGATTGTTAGCTGTGAAGCCACATACAATTATCCAGCTCCTCCCAATGAGACACTTTGACATTTCGTCGCTCCGTGGATGCGAAGATTAGCTCGCAGCTCCAAAAACTACACGTTCCACATCAGCAGAAATGCATGTGCAAGTGTCGTGAATGTAAATAAAATTTCCTCGAGCCATAGCCACCATGATGGGAGAAAAACATTAAAAGGAAATTTTTACATCAGGCTGTTCGGAAAGCTGTTTACCCACACGTCGCTATGGAGACATCAAGGGGTACTTTTTACTTTGATGTATCAGCTGCACAGTACTCTCACACTTATGCATCATCTCCACAAGCTAATGAAACTTAATTATTGTTATTTCATCATATTTCCTTTCTATTTAAATCACACGTTATGTGAAATGTAGGAATTCCAGCCAGTTAAAGAGAAAGCGGTGAAGGACACCATCTACCATCTAGTGCTAAGCCCACATGGCATAGCATGTGTTATTTTAATTTTCACGCTCAGAGCCCATGTCCTGTACAGTAAATAAGGCATAGAATTGTGATATCTGTGCATTTGTCTTTAAGCAAGCTGTGTTTAGGCCCAATGCTGGACCATTGTTATTGCATAGAAAGCAATTGCACCATAGACCACCAAAAACCTGGACTAATATTAGGGGAGCTACAACTACTACCTTTGCACCCCCCCCACACCCACACCCACCCCCGCCGCCAGGACTAAACCGCCAGGAGATTCAATTGGAAGACCATTGCAGGTCACAGCAAACTCATTTGTGCCTAAACTAAATTCATTCATGGGTTTAAGATTCAAAATGGCCACCAATAGACCCTCATCATTGAATCTCTGTGATATTTAAGTTGTTTATATGTTGTTTAAAGGTGTTTTAGTGAAAAACCCAATTTTGGCAGCCATCTTGGATGCCATCTTGAATAACTGTCTTGAGGCCAGTTTAGGTAGTGGTCGTAGCTCCCCTAGTATAAAGTCGAGCACTGACCTGTTCTGGAATTTTTGTGGTGCAGAATTTAGATCCACCTTTATTTTTATTATACATTGTTTTAATTCATAGTTGGTCACTGTTTTGTGACCTGAAGAGTTTGGTAAACCCATTTCTAACACCAAAACATTTTGTCCTTATGAATAAAAATGTATATTCACTTAAGATTTGAAGAAATTATTAAAACATAATTCCTATTTTCACATTTATGGCCAAGTTATATATTATACACAGTGTTCTAGACAAATATATGTCTCAAACTCAGAAGGCTGAGTCTGTTCTGAACATTCTGATGTGCAACATATGGACATTATACAAAATTAAGTACCTTAAATCAAGAAAATGCCATTGGACCCTAGAGGGTTCAAAAAGATCCTGTTATCTTTAGCATTTCAAGGAATTTTCCATTTATTTATTTCTGTAACAGTCTCACCTTATCATGTCAGAAAAACTGAAAGGAAAACTAATTGTGACTGCTTTCGTCTCCGTGTGGTAATGATGTTTGTCAATTTTGTTGTCATGGCAACTTCTGAGTTTCTCTTCATTTTTTTTTTTTTTGCCTTTTTTTTTTCCATTGTTCCTGCCAAATTCTCCATAAAGCACCTGCAGTGCTATTGTCCCTGTGGTTGTGGCGTTGCAAATTTTTGTTTCATTGTGCTAATTTTATGAAAAATGAATAATTGGAATGAAGACAGGATACCATGTCATGTGCCCTTTCACCTTTAGGTACTTAGAGCAAGAAATGATTGACAGGTGATGTCGGAGAGATAGGAATCAGACAGAAATGCCTCATGATGTCTTTGCACTAAAAATGAGGAGAAAAGAAACTAAAGAATCCTGAAAATCTCCATCTACGGCTGCCTGTGACTGATGTCCATCCTGTTGAAAATGTCTTTGCCTTGGCCGAAGCACCGGTCTCTCCACGCTGTTAATCGCTTTAAGCGTTATTTCTGTCGGTGCATTTGAAAAATCAGACACCACCAAGAAAAACACATTTTTTCCCCCCCTATCCCTTTCACCGGGGCACTCCGTTTCACTACATTTGGTTCATCTCAGTAAAACAGCCATGACACATTTGTACATACATGCACAACTGTGTGCCAAAACCACAAGCAAAAGGCCAAAAAAAAAAACCATGAATAAATGCCTGAACTCTGGAGGGACCATGAAGAAACTCTCACTAAGTGGGTTTAGCAGGAGGTTTGTTAAACCTGATCGCCCCTGTGGGGAATTTAAATGAGCTCGTCCTTGAGGGAAAAGCTTTAAATAAATGGAAAGCTTCTAAAATCAACCTTTGCTCACTTAGATGCCATTTTCATCAAAGAAAAGCTGATTTTCCAAAGCTATTAAAAGCCAAACAGCAAAGTAGACGTCATGTCTCAGTAGCTGCTAAACCAAGTGGTTGTCAAAGTAGGGTCCAGGGACTTCCAAAGGCCCCTTATAGGAACCATTGGTATTGTGTTAATCATACAGCAGTAACTATGATCAAATGTGGAAAAAGAAGGCAAATAAATTTGTTCATATGAATAATGTTTCACAAATCCCAATGGAGTTAACAAAAAAGAAATAATGTTCTTAATATCGGCAAATTCTCATTTTTAGAAGACGAAACCAGCAGTGTTGATAATTTAGCCCAACCTATACAATAAGTGTGCAGACAAAAGCATTTTACTTTTTGACTTTCCTGGTTGCCATTAGATTTAATGCATTTTGAGATTATTAAAATGAAATTCCTGAAAATGGAAACAGTCTTGACGTTATTAACCCAGTACAGCTCATGTGATATCTACTTGTATAAGCGGGTTTTTGTAAGTGACACACGTTTATAGTTTTTGTGCAATTAAAACTGGAGCATGAGCTGTTTGGTTAGTGATGCCACTGCTGTGATCATTAGCCCGGTGTTTGCCAACAGACAGCGAAAAGTTGATTAAAGTCAACCAGTGCCAAGATCCGCCAGACTCGGCAGGAGCTAAGTTGACGTCAGACAGCCAACGCTGATGCTAATCGCCGATGTCCATCGTAGTCCCAGAAAAATTTCAACATGCTCAAAATCTTCGACGTTCATGCTAAAACCACTACAACCACTACATGACCTCTGCTAAAATACCTCCTTTCGGCTGTTCCCTTGTTTTTCCACTCAGGGTCACCAGAACACATCCAAAGTGGATCAGGATGTTGGTTTGGCACGTTTTACACCGGATGCCCTTCCTGATGCAACTCCATGTTACATGGAAGAATGTGGCAGTGGTGGGGTTTGAACCATGAACCTTCCACACTAACCACTTGGCCACCACCCCTGCCTGCTACAGTGCCGCTGCCAGTACGCTGTTATTGCTCTGGTTGCCTCCGCTGATCACGACAAACATGAGCGTTGCCCGACTGACATTGACGTAGTTCCTGTGCAGTCTGCCAGACCTCGGCACTGGTCAATGTTCATCAACTTTTCACTCTCCGTCAGCAAACGCCGGGCTAATCGTCAGCGTTTGAATGGAGTGAGCCTCCTCTGGCGTCAGCCTTCATGTCATAGTGTGAAAGCTCCCTTGAGAATGCTGAATCTAATTATGATTAAATGTGGTAGGTATGTTGGGCCTATGAATGTCACAAAGTGGTTTTATTGTGGTTGGGATCGGCCAAAGAACAAGGTCAGAGGTCAAAGTCATACTTGTGGTCCATTGCTAATGTTTTGTAAAATGGCTCATTTTATGGAAATGAGTTCAGATATTTAATTGTAAGTGGACTTGACTCTTTAAAAGCCCATGTAACATTTTCTCTACATAGCTGACACTGTGAAATGTGGGTTTGGCTTCACGGCTTTCTCATTATATTTGGTGGCATATTCACATGTTGCAAAAAAAATTTAAAATAAAAAGAATCAAGAAAAAAAAAGTGCTATTTTAAGCTTCAATGTAATGATGGTGGGAACTTGATTTCCAAAAAGAAATTATATACTATGATTGACTAGTAAGTCCCTTTGGCTGCTCCCTTGTTTGCAAATCCAAGGATGTATCTGCATGGTGAAATGGCAAAGGTTTTACACCAGATGACCTTCCTGACACAACTCCACGTCATATGGAGAAATGTGGCAGGGGTGGGAGATATATATATATATATATATATATATATATATATATATATATATATATATATATATATATATATATATATATATATATATATATATATATATATATATACACTATGATTGACTGATTGACTTCAGAAAGTTGATTCCGAAAGATGTCTTTTACTGAACGTTCCATTTGCGTGTTTTGAAAAAAGGTTGCCTGCGACGTAACGCATATAAAACTACTTATCGAGCTGAAACACAAAAACAGCCAGAACTGTGAGAAGCCAAAATAAAATACACATCTGCTGTTTGAAATGAAGAACTGAGCGTAAATAGTCTCACAAATGGCTGCAGGCCAGCGCTGTGTGGACGAGTGAGTGAGTGAGTGAGTGAGTGAGTGAGTGAGTGAGTGAGTGAGTGAGTGAGTGAGTGAGTGAGTGAGTGAGTGAGTGAGTGAGTGAGTGAGTGAGGTACAGAAGTAGGATGAGATTTTATCAAACATCCTCTCATCTCACTCTTGACAATTACAGGATAATTCATAAAACTTAAATACAGACACTGAAAAACAAACCACACCAATCTATTTATTCTGCACCCTCCTCACCTTCATCCTCTCTCTCTCTCTCTCTCTCTCTCTCTCTCACTCACACACACACATACACACACACACACCCTTGCCCACCAATCTCATCCCTGATGCCAGGACATCAATTTTCTCAAGTCGCCGAAAATTACCATGCATGAATGCAAAAAAGGCTGATCAGGAGTAATTAACACGGCTTCATATGCAAATTTTATTAATGCAGAACTACAAAGTCATTATGCAAATGAAAGTTTCGCAGAGCCTCTTGACAAATAGTCTCAGCTCCATGCAGCAGCCGGGCGGGTGACGAGCTCACTTTACACTGGAGGCGGGCCTTTTAGTCGAGTTAGCGGATTAGCACTGGTTAGCGCTGGTGGCTAGCTGCGCGTGCACGCATGCGTGCATGCACGCGCATCTGTAAACAGGCATGTGTGTGTGTGATTAGGGAAGTGGTTAATGGCTGCACGGCAGAGTAATGAACCTGAGATCCAGGGAATGGAGGCAATGGTATGAATATGCATGATGCTCACTGGCTTTGATGATTAAAGAAAATTTTAATATTTAAATGAGTGCATGCAAAGTGATTAACGTGTGAGAGAGAGAGAGAGAGAGAGAGAGAGAGAGAGGCAGAATGGGAGTCAGTACAGAGCGAGGCTACAAGGTGAAAATCACAAAAAGGACTTCTGAAATGTTAAGAAGAAGCTGCTTTTCATCTTTATGCGCCATTAATGGTGAAAGTCTCTCTTTCTTTCTCTCTCTCTCTCTCTCTCTCTCTCTCTCTCTCTCTCTCTATCATTGGCCCCCCAGTGCCATTTTGGTTGTTTTGCTCTCGCCGTCTGGTTTGTGTCCAGGACACTGAATTTACAGGAGAGCGAGGACGAGGGGGGGGCGCCACGCACAAGCGCACGCACACACACCAAACCAAAACTAGCCAGAAGCACACATGATCCAGATCGAGCAAGGTACAGAGACATGGAGAGAGAGAGAGAGAGAGAGAGAGAGAGAGAGAGAGAGAGAGAGAGTAATTACCACTTCAAAAAGGCCGGCGCACCATCTCAGGCCTCGGAGCTTTATTGAAATAACGGGTGAAAAAAACACAAGAACAAGCGTCGTAAACTGTTAAATCACAACACTTTTGTTTGTACTGTGGCATCTGGAAGATAAATAAGTGTATGCAAAATATTTTAGACATTCTACCCATTCACACAGATGGGTGAGAAATTAAAGGAAAAAGCAACAGAACGTGTGGAAAGGGCCACAAGGTGACTGTCTGACACATCGGTCCAAAATTTTCCCAAAGGTCAAGTTAAGATCTGGTGACTTCGAAAGCTGTAACATCTGATTCTCGTCATTTTCATTCTCGTTAAATGATTCTGCCACGTGACAAATGGGCGTTTGTGTTTCTTGTTTTTGCCCTTCATTTTTCTATATCTCTGTAAAAAAATGACTGAGTGACCAACGTGCTATTAAAACTTCAGCTGAATGATCTTGTTTATTGATTATCTTTATGATCTTGATTGTTAGTGATCTCTCTGAAGGAGGTCATGATTTTTCCTACTTTCTTTACATTTGCTGGAGCCACAAGTCAATAAAGAAACTATTAAATCTTGGGACAGATGTTGGATTTTTATGTCAACATTGTGAGAACTGTGAATCCCCAAAACGTGAATCAGCTGCAAATCGTGAATTATCCGCAAATCATTGCAAACTGTGAATACCGAATAAATATCGACCAAATCGTGAATATATATATATATATATATAGTACATACATACATACACATACATACATACATATATACATATACATTATAACATAGTTTTTGCGGCAAACCTTATCTCCGCAAAAATTATGTTGTATTTATGTATTTGTTTTTTTATTTTATACTACAGCCAATGAGGTGGTGGGGTGATCCGAGCAGCTCTCACTTCTGGTGTCAAGCGCCTGGCACTGCTGGGTGTGTCCCGCTCCAGGGACAGTATCAGGTGAGGAATGTGACTGGGACAGTCCACCTGTCAAATGTGAACGAAGCTGTCAAACTCACAGAGGACAGAAACGTCCCCCTCCAGTCAATGGTTCAATAATCTAGTTTCACTAGATTAACACTAGTTTCTGAGCTGGAAAAATAATATTGACCTGAACGAGCAGACGGCTGAGAAACGTAGGGACCGTATACAAAGTGCAAAAAAAAAAGACACCAGAAAAATATTCAATAAATTCAGGTGTGGTGTCACCAAATTTGCTGAACACATCAGTGGAGTCCTGCTAGATATACTACAGCACTCCGTTTGGAAAAATGTCTTTGTGAAAACTTTGGAGAATTTTTTATTGTTTAAATTTTCAATAGTGTCAATGTTATACGGTGTAGTGACACAAAAATTTCTGTATACATCAGTGAGGTCCTGCTGGTTATATTACAGCACTCAATTTGGAAAAATGTGCAAAAATTTAATTTTAGTGAATTAGTGAATTGTATTGCTCATTTTATGACTTATTTTAATGATAAAGAAAATCACTATATACGAGGTCTGTCCATAAAGTATCGTACCTTTTTTTTTTTTTAACTATATGGATTTGATTCATATGTTTTCACGTCAGACAAGCTTGAACCCTTGTGCGCATGCGTGAGTTTTTCCACGGCTGTCGGTGACGTCATTCGCCTGTGAGCACGCCTTGTGGAAGGAGTGGTCCCGCCCCGTCATCGGATTTTCATTGTCTGGAAATGGCAGAATGATTTGGGGTTTTTTTCCATCAGAATTTTTTCAGAAGCTGTTAGAGACTGGCGCCTGGAAACCATTCAAAAAATTTATCTGGCTTTCGGTGAAAATTTTACGGGCTTCACAGAGAATAAGGTCTGTTAGTACAGCTTTAAGGACCCCTTTAAGGACGCTCAGCGTGCCGCGCTCCAAGCTGCGACGACGCGGCACAAGCCACCGGACCATTTCTAAACGGATGGCTCTGTGGATACGAGACCGTCGTGTGCTCTTTCTCTGGTTATCACAAGAGCTGGACATCAGCCATTTTCCGGCAGATTTCACTTTTAACAAGAGATTTTGTCATGGAAAGCCGTGCGGAGGCTTCACGCGGCTTTGGAAGCGAGACAAAGGAACACCTCCGTTTCGGCGTGTCAGAGGACAAATTTGGACATGTCCAGCTCTCCACAATTTCACTGATACTTACTGGACTGGTAAGCATTGAAAGCCGAGACAGACATGTCCAAACTTGTCCTCTGACACGCAGAAACGCAGGTGTTCCTTTGTCTCGCTTCCAAAGCGAATCGGTCGTGACGCGCGAAGCCTCCGCACGGCTTACCATGACAAAATCTCTTGTTAAAAGTGAAATCTGCCGGAAAATGGCTGATGTCCAGCTCTTGTGATAACCAGAGAAAGAGCACACGACGGTCTCGTATCCACAGAGCCATCAGCTCAGAAATGGTCCGGTGGCTTGTGCCGCGTCGTCACAGCTCGGAGTGCAGTGCGCCGAGCATTCTTAAAGGGGTCCTTAAAGCTATACTAACAGACCTTATTCTCTGTGAAGCCCGTAAAATTTTCACCGAAAGCCAGATAAATTTTTCGAATGGTTTCCAGGTGCCAGTCTCTAACAGCTTCTGAAAAAATTCTGATGGAAAAAAACCCCAAATCATTCCGCCATTTCCAGACAATGAAAATCCAACGACGGGGCGGGACCACTCCTTCCACAAGGTGTGCTCACAGGCGAATGACGTCACCGACAGGTGTGGAAAAACTCACGCATGTGCACGAGGGTTCAAGCTTGTCTGACGTGAAAACATATGAATCAAATCCATATAGTTAAAAAAAATAAATAAAAAGGTACGATACTTTATGGACAGACCTCATATCTATACATTCATTCACTCGTATTTTACATAGTACCGTCCTGGGCTTTGACATAATATTAAGCATATGCCTCCACCAATAGGAGCACATCCTTCCGGTCTCCTTCAATAATGACTGTATTGTAAATCCTTCAGTCACACACATATTCTACAAGATGCACACACACACACACACAAATACGTACCGTGCATCCGGAAAGTATTCACTTTGTCCACATTTTGTTATGTTACAGCCCTATTCCAAAATGGAGAAAATTCATTTTTTCCTCAAAATTCTACACACAGTACCCAATAATGGCAATGTGTTTTTGTTGTTTTAGATTTTTGCAAATTTATTAAAAATAAAAAAACAACTAAGGAATCACGCGTACAAAAGTATTCACGGCCTTTGCCATACAGATCAATATTGAGGTTAGGTGCATCCTGTTTCCACTGATCATCCTTGAGATGTTTCTATGGCTTCATAGGAGTCCACGTGGGGAAAATTCCATTGATTGGACATGATTTAGTCCCACAGCTGATGGTGTATGTCAGAGCACAAACCAATCATGAAGTTAAGGAATTGTCTGTAGACCTCCGAGACAGGATTGTTTCAAGGAAGAAATCTGGAGAAGGGTCCAGAAACATTTCTGCTGCTTTGAAGGTCCCTATGAGCACAGTGGCCACCCATCTAAACTGAGCAATAAGGGGAGAAGGGCCTTAGTCAGGGAGGTGACCAAGAACCTGATGGTCACTCCGTCAGAGTTCCAGCATTCCTCTGTGGAGAGAGGAGAACCTTCCAGAAAGACAACCATCTCTGCAGCAATCCACCACACAGGCCTGTATGGTAGAGTGACCAGACGGAAGCCACTCCTTAGTAAAGGCACATGGCAGCCCACCTGGACTTCTGCCAAAGTACACCTGAAGGACTCTCAGACCATGAGAAACAAAATTCTCTGGTCTGATGAGACAGCTCTTTGGCATGAATGCCACGTGTCATATTTGGAGGAAACCAGGCACCATCCCTACAGTGAAGCATGGTGGTGGCAGCATCATGCTGTGGGGATGTTTTTCAGCACAAGGAAATGGGAGACTAGTCAGGAGTGAGGAAAAGATTCATGCAGCAACGTGCAGAGACATCCTGGATGAAAACCTGCTCCAGAGTGCTCTTGACCTCAGACTAGGGCGACAGTTCATCTTTCAGCAGGATAATGACCCTAAAGCCCTGGTCCCACCAAATAATGAAGGATGAATAATGAGCCACATCGTTTTTTTTTGTTGTTTTTTTTTTCTGTTTTGGTTTTTTTGGGGGGTTTTTTTGTTTTTTTTTGTTTTTTTTTTGCTACGAGAGGATTTATTCAACTATCGTGGAAGAATAGTGGCTCAGAGTGGCTCTTAGAGGCAGAATATTCGGTTAACGAAGTTCATCTCTGAGCATGGCGCTAATTTCAAGATTTTCAAAATTTAGCAACAACAGCATGGGGCAATTTGTGTACGGGTTACTATGAGGACTAACGAATATTATAGAGGCATGTTTGTGGTGCGGATGAGGCTGCTAAAAGCCCATTATCCGAGCGCCTGGCAGCTATGCAGGACCTGAGAGTCTATTTTTGGAGCGGCTGCCTTCTTGCAGACACAATTCCACCTGCTCTGTGCGCTGGATGCTGTATATAAAATAATTATTTTGTAGCAGATTAATCATTTTCTGTCAAACCTTGGACACTGAAAACACCTCTAATCGCTTCTGGAATCACAGAAGACCGTTTCTTCTGGATGCTTTTTCCACTCTTTCCCGCTCCATGCTTTTATAGCTTGGCAAAACAGTTGCATGTTCATTCCTAGCTGTAAAAGTATGCTTATGATAGATTTAATATCTTCTTCATGGATCAGATTGAGCTCCGCTGTGTGTGCGCACTGACGCAATGACTCGTGCTCAAAACAAGCATTTAGGCACAACGCCAGCTCACAAAAGAGTGTTTTTGCAGTCAGTAATGAATGATCACAAAGTTAAAAGTTGGATCACAGTGTCAAAGTGGCTGTGTGTTTAAAGCCGCGGAAGAAATAACACCAGTGATGCACGAGAAGGTGCGCAGAGCTGTCCAGGAACACAGAACGATAGCGTGCAAAAGAGCGAAGAAAGAAGAAATTTTTTTTTTTTTTTTTTTTGGAAGTGATCCACAGTTGCACACACTCAGTCAGTGCACTGCCTTTTTTGGACTGCGTTTAAAAAATGTGACATCTTGAATGGATGCTGTGAATTGAAAACCCACACTTTAAAGGAACCAAGTGTGGGAGGGCTGGAGGTTTGCACCAAACTCATGCCAAAATGTGCACCAACGTCACGTTTATCATGATGCTACATGGATTATACAGTAGTGTTCAGAATAATAGTAGTGCTATGTGACTAAAAAGATTAATCCAGGTTTTGAGTATATTTCTTATTGTTACATGGGAAACAAGGTACCAGTAGATTCAGTAGATTCTCACAAATCCAACAAGACCAAGCATTCATGATATGCACATTCTTAAGGCTATGAAATTGGGCTATTAGTAAAAAAAAAAGTAGAAAAGGGGGTGTTCATAATAATAGTAGTGTGGCATTCAGTCAGTGAGTTCGTCAATTTTGTGGAACAAACAGGTGTGAATCAGGTGTCCCCTATTTAAGGATGAAGCCAGCACCTGTTGAACATGCTTTTCTCTTTGAAAGCCTGAGGAAAATGGGACGTTCAAGAACATTGTTCGGAAGAACAGCGTAGTTTGATTAAAAAGTTGATTGGAGAGCAGAAAACTTATACGCAGGTGCAAAAAATTATAGGCTGTTCATCTACAATGATCTCCAATGCTTTAAAATGGACAAAAAATGCGCATGGAAGAAAACAGAAAACAACCATCAAAATGGATAGAAGAATAACCAGAATGGCAAAGGCTCACCCATTGATCAGCTCCAGGATGATCAAAGACAGTCTGGAGTTACCTGTAAGTGCTGTGACAGCTAGAAGACGCCTGTGTGAAGCTAATTTATTTGCAAGAATCCCCCCGAAAAGTCCCTCTGTTAAATAAAAGACATGTGCAGAAGAAGTTACAATTTGCCAAAGAACACATCAACTGGCCTAAAGAGAAATGGAGGAATATTTTGTGGACTGATGAGAGTAAAATTGTTCTTTTTGGGTCCAAGGGCCGCAGACAGTTTGTGAGACGACTCCCAAACTCTGAATTCAAGCCACACTTCACAGTGAAGACAGTGAAGCATGGTGGTGCAAGCATCATGATATGGGCATGTTTCTCCAACTATGGTGCTCGGCCTATATATCGCATACCAGGTATCATGGATCAGTCTGGATATGTCAAAATACTTGAAGAGGTCATGTTGCCTTATGCTGAAGAGGACATGCCCTTGAAATGGGTGTTTCAACAAGACAATGACGCCAAGCACACTAGTAAACCAGCAAAATCTTGGTTCCAAACCAACAAAATTAATGCCTCGCAGATGTGAAGAAATCATGAAAAAGAGTGGTTATACAATTAAATACTAGTTTAGTGATTCACAAGATTGCTAAAAAAGCAGTTTGAACATAATAGTTTTGAGTTTATAGTGTCAACAGCAGATGCTACTATTATTGTGAACACCCCCTTTTCTACTTTTTTTACTAATAGCCCAATTTCCTAGCCTTAAGAGTGTGCATATCATGAATGCTTGGTCTTGTTGGATTTGTGAGAATCTACTGAATCTACTGGTACCTTGTTTCCCATGTAACAATAAGAAATATACTCAAAACCTGGATTAATCTTTTTAGTCACATAGCACTACTATTATTCTGAACACTACTGTATGTAGCTTGACGTGGATCATATGCGGTGACATGAGCCACTCGAGGCTGGACGGGGCTCAGATGACAGGTCGGTCGTGGCTCACTTGAGGCTGATATCTGGCACATGCGAGGTACCGAGAGAAATAAAACCAGATTTTCTCTAATTAATTCACATTCAAATATTTCCAATAACCACACCAGATATTCATAGACACATGGTGTGAATTATTTGTAAAAACATTCACTGGTTTGATTTCTTCTTAACTAATCAATTAACAGATTAGTGTAGCTGCTATATTTAATTCTGCCAATTAATATTGATTGATCTGAAACATTTTGAAATAATCTAAACCATTTTATTTCAAAAGACAAAGAGCCTGATTTACAGAGATCCCAGATAGCTACAGTATGTAGACAGCAGTATGCTAATGAGGATTTTGCACATATTAATGGCTGTAAGTGCAAAATTAAATTAAATGAACCACTTGCAGGTGCATGTGCTTCCTCATGCACAAACATTGCCACATAACTGAACATGCTCACCCACTGGCAACTAAAAAAAATAAACAATCTACAATTTCAGATATTTATTATTGTTCCACCTATAGTATTTAAGCAAACTGGGGAATAATTGTGCTGCATTCTACCAGTGGAACACACACACACACACACACAGAGAGAGAGAGAGACAATGGTGCAAACAGAGCTGTGCTCTGTACATTCCAACGGCAGATCGCAGCATAATTATTCACCAGTTTGCTTAAATGTAGATGTAAGAATAATTAAATGTCTTCATTAGAGAGTGTTTGCTTTGTTTGTTTGTTGTGTGTTTTTTATTGATTAAGAATACATGTCTCCATCCACAAAGAGACAAGCACAAAGAAAACCACAAACTCTTTAAATATGTCCCAAGTTCACAATGAATTCCTTTTTATCATTATTATTATTCTGTGGACAAGGAGGCTGCGTCCTCTCTGCCACTGGAACGGCAGTCTGTCAAGCGCAATAAGTTAATGCCAAGATTTGAAACACGCAAAATACAGATGCTGTCAGCACCTGTTCAACACTAAATAGACAATACACACTATTTTGCACATCTGCAAGATGTAAACCTTAGTGCGCTCTGTTAGTAATTCACCATGCTGGGTTTTTGCAAGTGCTATGGTGTTTGTGCACGTTTTAACACGTGCAAACATTTACTAAACAAGTTAATCAGAGATAGCAGACTTCACCCAATTCACACAAGTAGTGTAATATAACAATTAACAAACCATTTTTATCAAATAATTTGTGAAACTATTTTTTTCTTTCATATATATACAACCCCTGGCAATAATTATGGAATCACCGGCCTCGGAGGATGTTCATTCAGTTTAATTTCGTAGAAAAAAAAGCAGATCACAGACATGACACAAAACTAAAGTCATTTCAAATGGCAACATTGTGGCTTTAAGAAACACTAGAAGAAATCAGGAAAAATAATTGTGGCAGTCAGTAACGATTACTTTTTTAGACCAAGCAGAGGGAAAAAAATATGGACTCACTCAATTCTGAGGAATAAATTATGGAATCACCCTGTAAATTTTCATCCCCAAAACTAACACCTGCATCAAATCAGATCTGCTCGTTAGTCTGCATCTAAAAAGGAGTGATCACACCTTGGAGAGCTGTTGCACCAAGTAGACTGACATGAATCATGGCTCCAACACAAGAGATGTCAATTGAAACAAAGGAGAGGATTATCAAACTCTTAAAAGAGGGTAAATCATCACGCAATGTTGCAAAAGATGTTGGTTGTTCACAGTCAGCTGTGTCTAAACTCTGGACCAAATACAAACAACATGGGAAGGTTGTTAAAGGCAAACATACTGTGTGATGTGTTGGAGCGTTCTTTTGTTTTTCATGATTCCATAATATATATATATATATATATATATATATATATATATATAATCAAAATATCAGTTGGGTTAGTGTCCTGGTCTTGAAGATCTGTTGGTCAGCTCATCAGTTACATTCCATTGCAAGTATTGTCAAGTGTGGAAGCACAAACACACACACACACACACACAGTAAGAGACACTAAAAATATTACTTCACTCCCACCTCTAGGATGGGGGTGGGGGGTGAAGTAATGAGGCCCAAAATGTCCAAATCGTCACATTTCTTAAAATGGATTAACTCAAACATGATCCTTTATTTATTTATTTTATTTATGTTTTTTGGACATTTCTATTTGTGATGATATATGACCCTCAGAGATTTGTCTGAAATTATTATTATTATTATTATTATTATTATTATTATTATTATTATTATTATTATTATTATTATTATTATTATAGGCCTGTGGCTTGATAGAAAAAAAAAACTAAATTTCTAGATCCTGAAACCAAAGGGGTTTTGTTTTGTTTTCGATCCTCTTGAAGGGACAAAGTCCACTGCCAATAATACCCCGTGAAGCTGCTGTGGGATGAGAAAGGTGTGAATCAGTGGTGCTTGGGTCAGTCCAAATTTTAAATTTTGTTTTGTGGGGGTGATGTATACCTCAATGCGCCCTCATTAGATACACTAAAATCTTTTTTAGCCCCCGTCAAAATCTTTTTTTATCCACCAGCGTTTGCACTTTCTTCGTCGACTCCGACTGTTTGGTGTATGTAGGAATATTATGCTGATTTTCTACAGAGCAACGATTGAGTCCGTGTTACGGTATGGTATTACTAGCTGGTTTTGTAATTTAACGGTTAAATCAAAAACTCAAATATTAAATCTGATTAAGACAGCTGGCAAAATCATGGGTATGGTGGTACCTGTAACTCCCCAAGAGTTGTTTGAACAGGCAGTTCTCAGATGTGCTGATAATATTTTAACAGATGAGTCTCATGTTCTGCACTCTGAATATACTTTACTTAACTCAGGAAGGAGGTACAGGGTTCCTCTTTGTAAATATAATCAATATAAATATTCATTTATTCCATTATCAGTGAAGCTCATAAATCAGCAGATAGTTCAGGGAAGATAGCTTAAGGGTATGTATTTCGGAATTTGCACAAAGAGTTAATAATGTTGTTATTTATATTTTATCCTTTGACTTACTGTGTTGTTTTTAGTGTATGGGTGCTATGTACTGGATGTGTTGTTGTGTAGCAGACTCTGTCCAAGGCAAATTTCTCCTTAGGGAGACAAATAAAGACACTTTGACTTTGACTTTGACTTAACTGTCAAGTAAAGATAATTAGTAGCTTTCAGCTGTGTTATCCCTTTTCCGACCGTTATTCCTTAAGTTTGTGATCCCGTGCACAGTGTTCTTCTTGATGAGTTTCATCGTTCACGTTGCTGTCTGTTTTGTACATCAGCCACTGTCTGTTCACTGATCTACGGATTTCAAGAAAATAATCCCCAATTATCTTTGTCATCTCAGCTAATTCTACACATAATGTGTTCATTGCAGTAAAAGCTAAAGTTGGTCTAAATGTGCACTCCATATGGTATTCACTGACTGCCAAAGATCTCAGATTGTGTTGATGTTGACTGCTTTCACATTACCAGGATGGAAATCACTGCCAGTCGAACAGTGTGGGCTATAAAACAATCCTGAAACATGTGCGTGCGCGTGTGTGTGTGTGTGTGTGTGTGTGTGTGTGTGTGTGTGTGTGTTATACACTGTAGGAATCAAGTATTCCTGTTCAAATTCACAATTATAAATTTAACATGAAGTTCCCATTAAAATCCATCGCAATGAAACTGGCCACTTATTGGCACAAAGAGATATTTCAAAAGAAACAACTAATTTTTTTAATAAGTCTGTTGTTGGACCCTGAAGAAAGTGGCCTTTCCAGATGCTGCAGAAAAGCCCCTTTCATTTAAGGACCTATAATTGTGTACTTTCCTTCCCACCCACAGACCTTCCACCAAAAAACAAATTCACATATCACATCCCCCCCAACCTGAATCTTTAAAAAAAAAGTCTATTTCAATAATTAATTATCAAAATAATTTACCTTTATATTTCTGACAATTGACTTATCGATTAATCAACTAATCAGCAGGAGCTCCAGTCTGACAGTCAGGTTACAACTGCGTGTGTGTGTGTGTGGGGGGGGGGGGGGGGTAATGTGTGTGTAAAATGAAAGTGATCTGGAAGAAAAAGTGAGGCAAACAGTGGGTGTGAATGAAGGAGATGAGACAGGTCGCACACACACACACACACACACACACACACACACTGTATTGTGCAGTTGTGTCATATTTGTCCAAAGTGTGTATTTTTGTCTACAAGCGGATAGAGTTTAATGTCTGAATTGTCAATGAGTTGGCACGTCACACTGCATCGTCACACTCTGACAAACACAAAACACAGTCCAGACTCCGCCCACAGGCAGTGACTGACAGGTACCTTTGGGTTTGTGACCAGAAAAGAACATTGTCCAAATCACTGCACTCTTTTTATAAAATGTAATTAACACTATTATTTTCAATATACTTGCAACTGTTAATTTTAGGGATTTAAGTAATAATGTTTCATTTGATTTAATTAATTTTAACTACAACATTGTTCTGCACTTAATTGACAATGTTATGTGGAAAATGTTGCCTTAACTTTATCATTTAAATTCAACATTTTATTTCTTAGAGTGTGGACTGCAACTGGGGAAGAGAAACTGAGTGGTTTTGTTTCTTTCTTTCTTTACTGGTTTATTTTGATGTGACGTGCACTGGTCAGGGTGGGAATGTTGCATTACTTGAACCAAAACACTAAATTGATTAATTGTCCTAAAAAAATAAACATCTGGACAACTAAGTCACCATAATAAATCATTTATCAAAAAAAGTTGATTGACTTATACAGCTTATCAAATGCAAGGATTTGTTTTGTTTCTGCTTTTTAAATTAATATTATAATTACTAACGAAATAAATAGTTTGGGGTTTTGAACTGCATACAAAAAAACATCACTTTGACTTGTTGTAAATCAGAAATGGCAATTTTTTTTACCCATTATGTTTAGAACAACATAAAACAACAGACAAATTAATCAAGAAGTAACACTGTTAGTTGCTGTGATTTAACCCCTTAACGCCTGAATTTATATAGCTGTATATAAAAAAAATGTTTTTGCCTTTAAGTAGATGGTAAATAATGTTGAGACTATTAATTACACTTTTGCACAAAAAATAAATATTAATTTTGGTATTTTGGTAATAATTTATGTTATAATGTTATAATAATAATAATAATGGTATGTTGCAAATTTGCAACAACAGGCATACTGGTCAATTTGGCATGTTGCATATTTGAGTCAAATATTGTAGTATATATGCGACAATAGGCATTAAGGGGTTAACTGCAAAATATGAGACATGAGACAGAAAAAGAGCAAAAACTGTTTATAAAACACTTTATATTTTTGAAGCATTACTGTGGAAGTGAATCTCGAATCAGACACAGACACAGATTACACTTCAACACGTCTGAACACTTTTCATTATAGATCCTGTTTCCGCTTCCAGGATTTGTTTGTTTTTTTTAATGGGTTTTTTAAAAATTTTTAAGTAAACATTTTTTTTTCAATTATGCGCTTAGTTTGTTTTGACTGTTTACATCATTTCAGTCCTCCACTAATTTAAATACTAAAAATTAAGTTTGAAATTTATGGAAGAAATTATATTTCTATAAATGTGTTTCACTTTAAAAAAAAAAAAACAGTGGCTGCCACAAAAATGATACATTTTTAAAACACTAAAATTTCTTATTTTTTTATTAAAAAGTTTAAAACAAAAACATGCCCATGCATTGACTCCAGTCCCTCCACACACTCCAATTCTGTCTGAAAACATCAAAATTTCACACAATTTACAATTTACAATTTCGCACGTGCACGCACGCACGCACACACGTGTATGAGCTCACATATTATGGATCCACAAATAGATCCACCCCAATACTTTTGTGAAAATTTATTTTACTTAAATCAAAATTTTAAAAAAGTTTTGGAAGATTTGTGCATTTCACAAATCACTCCCAACCTGAGTGTTTTAATTTATTTATTTAATTTTATTTGGAGGTGGGCGGGTGGAGACCTAACACTGTCTTAGGGTTTATTTCTTCCACATTTCTGGGTATCTAAAGTGATGAACTTTCAGTCATTCTGAAGAGAACATCCTGTGGTTCACTTTGCTTTAATTCTTCCGCTGAGCCCAATTTTATAAAGCGTCCACCAAAAAACTGTTCTCACAACTTCCTGCTAGTGGATCTGTCAGTCAAACCGGCTGATGAAAAGGGCGGCAATAAAAACAGCCACAAACATTTACACTTTTAGACGTGCGAGCATGAAAAGACTTTCTGCATGAGTACAAGTGTAAAATGCAGAGCTGAATCCACACAAACTGAAACAAAGCTCACTAATAAATAAATAAATAAATAAATAAATAAGCAAACCCAACTTTTAATTTAGTGGCAAAACAACAGGGCGTGATGCACTTATTTGTGTGAGTTCCACTTCACATGGCGAACAAACGGATGAGAAAACGCTCCAGAATGAAATGATACCTCATCCCGCTGGGACCAAATTACAACGCAGCACCGTCAGCGGTGTTCCGACATTCAGACTCCAGCATCACTTTTCCCTCACTCGCGCGCTCTCGCTCTCTTTTACACTTTTTTTCAGCAGGTAATGAAAAGTGTAAAATCTACAGATTTACAAAGAGAAAATTCTGCCTGTCATATTTCAGTCCCCCGGTGATAATGAGAGGGGTCGAGCACATTCTCTGCAAATTAAACTCGATTAATAAACCCCTCTGTCCTCTCCCTCCTGTTAATAAGGTGTAGTTGGACATATTTCATGTGGAAATTGTGAACTAGCGAGGGTAATTTTCAAACATAAAATGTTATTGCAGCAATATAGTTTACAGTCGCCGCAGTGCACGTCCAATTGAGCCGCTAATATGTTTTTGCTTTTAATATGAAAATTATTGCACATTCTGTTATGAAGAAATATTGTGCAATTACAATTTCCGAGCGTTCCGATGCTGCACATGTGGAGTTGATTTCGCAGGAGAGCTGCAGTCAGATATATTGTGAGCATTTAAATGCAGTCAAGGAAAATGCACATAAATATGAATAACGCTGCAGTAATAATATGGCCATTGCCAATCAATTAGCGCGCACGCCGGAGCGCACTGTTACTGTGGCTGCATTAGAGCCTCCTACAGTGTGCTAAATGTGAGCGCACAGACCGCAGCGGTGGGCGTCGGAGCTTCAGCAGGCTCCGCGCTGGAACAGCCTGGTAAAATATTGATGAAGTTGGGGCTCAAACACAGTGTTTTGCAGCTCCGGCCAAGCCGCAGACTGACACATTCAGAGGAGCAGTGTCCCGCTGAAACAGCGACACACAGTCGGGAGGAACGCTACCTGGGAGAGCGCTTCCTCACGTGGCAGCGGTCCAACCTCTCCATGTGAGCCTATAAGAGCCGGCAGTGGACTCAGCGGCTTCCATCCAATACGCTGTCTATAAATAACATTAAAGCAGGGAACACAGACTCCACAACGACCACAAATCAGCCATCTAAGAGCGTAATTTACAACAACAATTAGTAAACTGTTGATGAGTATGAGTCAGATTGTTAGAAGTTTTAATCTGAAGCACAGTGTGCTGATATGAGTGGGTGCATTCAACAATTATGACATTTTTCAAACTGGGACTGACAGGTAAAGGACATACAAACCGGATTTTGGTTTGCCACACAGTGAAATTCAAAACCAACACACTGACCCCACTGACGAGGAGGAACGTGGGTCTTTTTTTGTGCGTCACATCCGTACTGGTCCGACTGCTCATGTTGAAAATAATTTCTGTCTGTTCCTAAATTGACACTGATTTATTTATGATGGCGGGTACCAACAGCGACCACCATATGTGATTATATTTTTTACCTATTTATAATGAATGTAGTTATATTTCAGTCAAAAGCTGTGTGTGGTGCACTCAGCAGTTCCTCCATCTCTCTTCATCTGTCTTGCAAACACACTGGCAAAAGGACGGTCTGTAAACAGCCCCTCTTTTTCCATGCACAGTCTGAATCAAAATCATGAGCAGGAAAAATAAATCTGGAGTTTAGTGTCATGAAAACCTCTTCACAAATTTGTCCAAAACTGATGTGTTCAAGTTAATTCTGATAAGTTAATAAATACCCCCAGTGATTTATTTTATTTTTTAAACACGGTGATGTGAGGAAAAGCAATGTGTATTGCCTCACAATGAATAATAAAACTGTGTGTGTTATAACATCACAGTGTGTACGTTATAACATCACTGTGAGCATGTTATAACATCACACTCAGTTATAATATCACAGTGTGCACGTTATAACATCAGTGTGTCAGTTATAATATTAAAGTTTGTAAGTTACAATATTACAGTGTATACATTATAACATCACAGTGTGTACATTATAACATCAAAGTGTGTAAGTTACAATATCACAGTGTGTATGTTATAACATCACAGTGTGTATGTTATAACATCACAGTGTGTATGTTACAATATCACAGTGTGTACGTTATAACATCACAGTGTGTATGTTATAACATCACAGTGTGTATGTTATAACATCACAGTGTGTACATTATAACATCACAGTGTGTATGTTACAATATCACAGTGTGTACATTATAACATCACAGTGTGTACATTACAACATCAAAGTGTGTATATTATAACATCACAGTGTGTACATTATAACATCACTGTGTGTACATTATAAGAACACTATGCCCACATTACAACATCACAGTGTGCTTGTTATAACATCACAGTGTATTAGTTATAACATCAAACTGTATAAGTTACAAAATGACAGTGTGTACATATAACAACACTGTGTGAATGTTATAACATCACAGTGTGCACATTATAACATCAATGTGCATGTTATAACATCACAGTGTGCACGTTATAATATCATAGTGTGCACATTATAACATCACAGTGTGCATTTTATAACATCACCATATGTAAGTTATAATTTCACAGTGTGTAAGTTATAACATCACAGTGTGTTAGTTAGAACACCAAAGTGTGTACATTATAACGTCACAGTGTGTCAGTTATAACATCAAAGTGTGTAAGTTATAACATCACTGTGTACACATTATAACATCACAGTGTGCACATTATAACTTCAATGTGCATGTTATAACATCACAGTGTGCACATTATAATATCATAGTGTGCACATTATAACATCACAGTGTGCACATTATCACACCACAGTGCACATGATATAACATCACAGTGTGTCAGTTATAACATCACTATATGTAACTTATAATATCACAGTGTGCACATTATAACATCAGTGTGCATGTTATAACATCACAGTGTCCACGTTATAACATCACTGTGCACTTTATAACATCACAGTGTGCCCATTATAACATCAGAATGTAAAAGATATAATATCACAGTGTCTATGTATACATTGTGTGTAGTATGTGTGTGGACATACATATGTAGATACAGTAAAATTTGCATATAATGGATTCAGGTGGACCAGCAAATTTTGTCTGTTCTAATCAGAATGTGCTAAATGTATAAAAAGGACAAAATCCACTATATGTGTAAAATGCAGAAAATCCATAAAAAAAAAATTACATCTGGTCGAGTCACTCTTTTTTCTAAGTCCCCTGCGGTGTGGTACCCTACAATCTTAATACCTGATTTATGCTTCTACACCTCCGTAACTCTGTGGCCATGCAATGACGTTGACGTGCGCGTGACCCTTTCAAAGTTCTCAGTTGTTGTGCTGGTGGGTGTCTTAATGCAATTTAGTGCAAGAATAGTGGCTTATTCTGGATTAATTTGTGCCTCAACGAGTTCAACTTCTTTATACAATCATCAAGCTCCAAACCAACGGTACGTTACGTGCAATTTCCCATCATGCATTGCAGGTCATTTGAGCATGTTTTTCGACTCCATGTTTTGAAGTTGTTCATATTTGCATATATATATATATATATATATATATATATATATATATATATATATATATATATATATATATATATATATATATATATATATATATATGATGATATTATAACATGCGCACTGTGATGTTGGACACTAATCTACATAAGGCTGGGTGGTTTGTGCATTTGCTTATTATATTATAAATTATTTATTGATTATACAACTATTTACTGTGTATACTTACTACTACTTTGTAGATTCAACTGATGAGGACTTAACAGTATCATTCTTCATAGTTTATTAATAAATGTTCAATTATACTCTTCTTTCCAAACGTGTCATCAATTTCTTTTAGTGAAAGCTATTTTTCTGACTTTGTTGGCCATGTAGGATGCTGAGAATCATTGTGACAGTGTTCTAACAGCACCAGTACAGCATCATAATCAAATATCCCCATATGTCAACAAGTGATTATTATTTCTGAACTGCTTTTGGGGGGAATTTGATTTTGTCTCAGTCATTTCCTGTTGAATTTTTAATCCCTCGAGTGCTCACGTGGCTCCTCCAGGAGAGAACAACTGATCCATCCAGTGGCCCCACGGCAGGAGGAGTCGTTCCTTTTTTGTGTCCACTGTCTTTATGGATAACCAAAAGCCATTCTGCATTCTGTAAAGAATCATCATGAAGTCTTGTGCTTCTCTTTTATTGACATAATATTTTTTTTCTCATAACCTTTAGATTAAAAAAAATTATTTACAACTGTGCTCTTGAAAAATATATTTCCTTGTAATTATACAATTGCAACCACACTTATATTGTGAGCTGGTGTCAAGCATTCTTTGTTCATGTCCTGTGAAACTATTGCAAGACAGACATGAGTTGCAATTCCTGCATCCACCACAGGGGCAGTATAACCATGGGAGCACTTAAAAGAAGCACACATTAACAAGAAAACTGAAGCAAATGTTGCGGGTATTCCCATAAAATTCAGAATTGTGGTCCTCTGATGTAAAGTTGCGTATCCCTGTGTGCACATCTTGGACACGTCACATGAGGCTCTCTAACAGACCGCTGAACTTTAGAGCAGGCGTTTGCTGGTCTAAGGCATAAACACTTTGTGGTGATGGATGATATGAAGGAGGTATCTCTGCACATGTCCACATCTCCTTTTTAGACCAACACATCCACGTGAGACCAAGTGTACATGCTATTTAAAGAACGTGGGTGCTGGGTGTAAAAATGACAACTGCGTCAAGTGGAGACTGGGAATGACATGAGCATTTCACTGTCGAGGTAGGTGGTATTAAAAGTCTATAAAATAAGTTTGCTGTGATATGGAATTTGATTATGCTAACCAATAGCGCAAATGTTGACGTCATCAGTCTGAATGCGCAAACTGTCTGCAAAATGTCAGCAGTGTGATGAGCACCTTTAGGCCCACCTCCAGTCTGTGAGACATCCACCATGGGAGAAAATTTCATTGATTTCTTTTTGTCTCTCCTTTTTTTTTTTTTTCCTTTTTTTTCTTTTTGTTTCCACAATCACCACATCCATGTGTTTATAAGGAACAACAGAAAGGGAACAAAAACAAACACACTTCATCCCAAGCTTCTTCAACTGTGTTTTGTGGCCATGCAGATCTGTTGAAGTAGTGCTATTCAACATGAGGACTGTGGGCCACATCTGGCCAACCATGGTAACTGACATTTTCTGGAAATGAATACATTTCCCTTTAATAGATCACAGAATGTTTTCTTTAAAAAAAAATTATTTTGAAACTTTCTTTTAGATTTAGAATGTGAATTTCTGATAAAATATGATACATTTAATTTTAATGTAATTGTACGCATGTATAGCTATAATTTAATTTTACTACAAGTCTACAAACTGGGTATACGTATACTACAATCTTCTCCTGTATGAATATTTCGGTTTTAGAAGCTTACTCCTAGAATATTATGTAGTTACTATATTTCTTGTATATGTTGTTTATTACCCTGATTGTGTAACTATCACTTATATACATTCTGTCCATTTGCTTGAGCCGCAAAGCTGGGTAGGGCGATTTTCCATGGGATAAAAAGCTTTTGAACCTACCATCCCTGGTTCTCAAGACCAGACACCTAAGTGGTTCTTACCTACTGTATTCTACTCTTCTATTCTACTCTTCTTATTATTATTTTTTTTTTTTTTTTTTTTTTTAGATATTTAGATATACCTAGTAGAGTTCTACCTTAGAATTGGAATGTATTATAGAAGACATACCTTACTGAATTTTCATGTAATTCCCAGAAGATCAACAGGTATTTTTGGCCCATGGCTCGACATCCATATTAATTTATAGCCCTTCAAAGTAAGAATTTTAGGTACCTCTATGTTTAAACCAGGAAAAAAAAAGAAAATTAAAAAGAACAGCTCCATAAGATCCAGCTTTCCATCAAATAAACTTTTGTTTGCACAATTTGCAGGCCCATTCCTGCAACAGTGTAGCTGTTGAACATCTCTTTATTTTATGAATATGTGTTATGGGAAAAGATTTTGTATTTTCCCTATTTATTGCAGTTACACTGTTTGTTTGTTTGTTTGTTTTGTTTTTTATCAGGAGTTGGATCATGAAGGGCATCTGGCATAAAACTTGTGCCAAATCAATATGTGGATTCATGCAGAATCAACTGTGGTGACCCTGAGCAGAATGAGAGCAGCCAAAGAAGTTAAATGTTCCAAAATGTTCTAAAATACCTTTATAATGTGTAAAATATATCTCTAGTAAGAGTAGCTGTTGTGCAGTTGTAATAGCAGCACTTTACTCTTTCAAAAGCATTTATGTTGAAAATTTTAAACATATGAATATGCTGTGATATCAGGATATTCTCATTTCATATATCATACTAACAGCTAAGTGTGATATTTTGCATATATTCTTCCAAATTTCTGTGCACATGTGTAGGCTTAGAGTTACAATAACAATAATAATCAATATAAAACAAAATTCCCCATCTTATTGATAAGCCACCATCTTACTGTCAGTGATGTCATCACAGTCTCCTATTGGAGGGCACGTACGAACAAATTTGGTTGGAAGAATATGTATGAATTTTTGTGCATTACTATTTCTGAAGTTTTACTATGAATTTTTAGGCTAGTGATATAAAGCAATACACTCAGTACTTCAAAATTACACCATGATATAAAGTTTCGGCCACACTAACCCTACTGTGCTGTGTGCAGCTTTAAAAGCAAAAACCCTGAGAATTTATAGACAATGATCTACATACAGTGAGCTTAAAAACAAGACTTAGACGATATTCTGTCACCAGAGGTGAGTTTGTGCTAATCTGTTGGATAAATATATTTTAGTCATTCATCTTCAATCTTCAAATTATTGTTAGTCTTATTTTAGTGTCTTTTGGAGTTGCGTTTCCACAATGCTTTTATTTTGAAGGACAGAAAAAAGGAAGTATAGTCCAACGGAGCGATAAAAACGTTTCATAAAGTTACAGGTAAAAGGCATATTTTATGTTAGAAAAGTGCTCGGTTGATAGAGGCACAAGGTGTTTATTTATATCAGCTTTATGCAGATCACCCAGGAGCAGCTTTGTAGCCAATTTTGTACTTTGATTTTCTTTTTATGTCATGGTTTTTGGTGTAGCGGTTTAATGTGTTATTCTTGTTAACCCTCTGGGGCTGACACTGTCGTATACGATGGCTAAGACCAAGCTTTACTAAATTATAAATAACTTTTTAATGATATGAGATAGAAACTTATTCTTTATTTTTTGCTGAAAAGTTAACTGCGGACTTTCGAGCCAGCCATCGGCCATCTTTGTACTCCTCATAGAAGCTGTGTGATGACGTGCGCAATGTGAGTGTCCAATCGGAATTCGTTCACCGTCACATGGTTTTCCAAAATCCAATCGTAGGGCAGATTTACCTCACGTGAAAAGCCAAAGATCATTTTCAGGAGTGATATGTTACTAGTTGGACTAGTTGGACTACTGTTGGACTACCATTTGAATAGCCCCTTGGGTGCTCCAATGACTACATACTATTCCAATGTGCCCTGCACCATTACGCACAGCGATCAGTGAAAGCAAGAGCAGACGGAGAGCCTCTGATGAAAATCTCATATGCTCAAACAAAGAGTGTGTAACTATCAGGATTGCTCCACTAGTTTGCATGTGAATGTTACTGGATAACTCTGTTGCTTTCTCTGTGTAAAGCACAAACAAAAGGCAGAGACAAACAAAACACATAGACCATTTTGTATATATTGTTCAAAATGTGCATTTGTGTTTATTGTTTGAACCTTTTTGTTGTACAGTCTTTCACACAAGAACTTAAATTACCTTTATAAAGTGTCAAAACAGTTGTTTATTATAATTTGCTGTGTGTTTTGAATAAATGTGTGTGGAAAATAATTTTTTGCTTTATTTTTTCCTTTCTTATTTTTGATTGTAAACCTTTATTACACATAAAACACAACAAAAACATATATATTCTGAAAGCACAGATTTTCCTGAAAAAAAGAGACTGTCCAAAAAATGCCCTCGGACCCCAGAGGGTTAATTGACGTTAGTTAAACCTTTGAATTCTTTGTTTGTTCATTTCTTTTAGCTCTTCAATTAAACACTGTGAACCATCAGTTTGAGAGTCAAGTCATCAGTCAACCGGAGGCGCTACAGGAGTTCGAACAAGGACCTCAGTGCTGCTTTTAAAGACTTTAAAGCCTTCACCTTATTTGCATTAAACTCTACCCAGTCTTGTGTTAAATATGAAGCGGAAACCTGGCTAAACGACAGCACCGACTCAAACCGCTACAATAACGGCGCATTTCAACGTGCAGCACTTTTGGATTTGACTTGTAGCTATCAGATTAGCAGCCGCTGGTTTTTGGCGAGAACGCGCCGTAGCGCACTGAGCTGCACTTTTTCAAACAGTGACCTGTAGGATGAAGGGATGCTCTGAAAACATTCTGAAAAAGATTCTCCTGCTCAGGCGTCTTTGTGAACATCTTGAGTGGTTTGAGAGATGCCCAACTGTTCACTTCTTCCCCCTGCAGCTGATCTCCCGCTAAACTGTCTCTTTACCCCACTGAACGGAGGAGAAAGGCTCTTTTTAATCCCGCTTTCTCTTTCCCTCCTTCCCCTTCTCCTCTCTCTGTGTGTGTGTTTTTATTAGCGCTTATTTGAATTTTAATGAGCTTTTTCACCTTTTTAAGCAGATGGCTTAGGCTGGATTTCACCATGAAAGTCGGGGCGAGTCTCTCTTTCACATTTTGCACAATTTGTTTCAACTAGCCGAGTCCTTGAGGGGGTTTAGGGCTTTGAGCGGATACTGTGTCTTCCTCTCTTTCTCTCTCTTTTTCTTTCAGCTGAACGCTCAGTCTCAACAGGAAGCTGTCTGACATGTATCCATGTGATGTGAAATCCATTTAGAGAAACAACCCAACTCCTGGTATCACGCCTACCTGTTGGTGTGTTCTCCTGTTTGGGACAGATTCCTTTGGTGGGTGTCCTCTCTCCCATCTCACCACCTTTTCCTCCTCGTGCCACCTCATCCTCCTCCTCCGGCGTCACCTGGATTCCGATCTCCACCGGTTCCATCACTTTCCTCAGCTCTGCCTTCGAGGCGTGACGGTGGAGGCTCTGCAGACTGGGACTCCCGCCACCACCTCCGCCTCGGTCGGTCATCTTGTCATAGCAGCCATTGGCCAGTAGGGGAGTCTGGCACTGCTTCTTCTTGTGCTCAATGAAGAGGAGGATGTCGCCCAGCGGGAAGGTCATCTGACACTGGCCGCATGTCAGCAGGTCGTGTTCGGCGTGGAGGCCTGGCAGCAGGGCGTGAGCCAGGCTGGAGTCCAGCGCGTGGGGAGGCAGGCAGAGCGGGTGGGTGGGCAGGTTGAGCGGATGGGCGGGTAAGGACTCAGAGAGCAAGCTGCCATCTGGATGCACAGCCTCCGCTGGACAGTCAAAGCAAAAGAAAAGAGATTCCGTCAGATGTTTAAACAACTGGACATTTTGGAACAAAAAAAATGATGATCAGAGAGAAACATGTCAGAATTTAAATTAGCTTCAAGAGCACAGTGGAAAACAGTTTGTGACTCCAGTTTTTTTTTTTTTTCTTTCAACCAGGATCACGTCAGGTAGTGGTGACAGCTGCTAATGTGTTAGCATGACCCGCCACACTTTGACCGCTGTCAGTGCCTACGTCACATTTTCAGGCTGAGGTTGTGAACTGGTGCCTTTGGTTTTGTCTTGTGAAATGCGCTGGATGGACTTCTTATGGGCCCTGACACAACTTTCATGTTGTCAATCAGGAGGTAATTATCACATATCTAACTTCAAAAATGGCAGATTAAATCACTCATAAAAATCAGGAAATAGGTCACAACCCGATGTTATTCTGTGAACGCATCTTTAACACAACATATTTTTGTACCAGGTTAATTTTCAAGTCACCTACATACGACTATAGTGAACCGAGTTGGTGAGCCTTGTAATGGCTGCATTAGGCTAATTAGCTAGCGCACTCAGTTCAAAGATGATACCTGAAAAATGATGGGGAGGAAAGGTATTCCTACTAGAGGTGGGCGGACCGATCCTAATATCGATAATATCGATACTAACACTGGTATTGATATTGAACGATCCTCGTGTAAAAAGATCGATACTCAAGCTTTTTTCTCAAATTTGGCATAAGATTTTATGGAGATGATTTGACGATGTGCCAGCTAACAGTAGAGGATTTCACACATGGACAAAAGCCCACACAGACACACACTCCGTCAGTGATGACATCGTAGGTGCTCTTGAGTAAATCAATACTCAAGCTTTTTTTCTCTCCCGCACGCACTAACTGCTGCGCACGCAGATTCATCAAAGTCTACTCTCTGTCTGTAAGAGCGCTGCGCTGTGTCACACAACACGGAGAAGTGCACTGTGGTTTGTCAGCCCTCTACCTCAGGAGATTTTGTTTTAAGTTGTGTTGAGTGATATTTTTTAAAACAAAAATGTTGATTGTGATAATTTTGTTGTCACGTACAATGTTTGGCAAAATTCTATCCTAGGTCTTTTGGATCCCTTGGATCTATGAAGCTTAAATATGAAAAAGTATCGGTATTGGTATCGATATCGATATCGTCGATACTGGGCCTGTATTTACTTGGTATCGGATCAATATAAAAATTTCTGGTATCGCCCACCTCTACTCTTGAGCAATGCACTGATGACTCTGAGCCTGTTTTGTTCACGTTGAAGTCAGAGTGACAGATATGCTGCATTTACATATGAAGAGTTCAGATGCAAAACCCAGTATCTCCAAAACCATAAATTTTTAGTTGAGGCCAACATGTACTTGGCTGTCAAGGGGACCATCAGTGTGCAAAATATGACAGAATTTCAACAAACTGTTTTCATGTTATTGATGAAAGTCTATGCATTTCCGCATAGGGTTTCCTTTAAATCTTCATTTTCAACTGCATTTTTCTCCATTTGAAAAAAAGGACATACTGGGTCTTGCATCTGAACTCTTCATATCCACTTTGTTGCAGGGTTATTGACATTTGCACGAATCTGATCCCCGCAATGCTGCGTAATTCATTGTGCCAGTGCATCCAGCTTTGACCCCCTCGACGCCACGCTATATAAAATAATAATTTCATAGCTGATGATGCATTTGCTCTCAGAACGTGGCTGATGAAACCTTCTCTCATCGCTCCCAGAATCACAGAGAAATTATTTACAGCTGCAGGCTGTCTCGTGCGCATTGTGCGGGGAGAACGCATTTGAAATCTTGTCTCAAAGGTAATTATTTCTGATATATATATTGTAATGGATTGGTAAAACAGTTGCATTTTCATTCTTTCTTATGAGTTAGATAATGTATCTGTAAAATTATGTTTATTATAGATGTAACATCTCATCATAATAATTCAAATGTGCTGCACACATTGACACTCAGGGACACACAGTGTTTTCAAATAGGCTGCGCAATGTTTATGACTACTTCACGAAATTAATGCTTACAAGAAGTTTTGAAAATTTCAAAACTGTCTTTGCGCACTGGCACGCAGCCGTGCACAGTTCATGCACAGTTTACAACAGCATACAGTGAGCTTAATCACTGGCATGCAAGATTGCGCACCAATGCGGGGAACAAATTTGTAAAATGAGCACTGATAGAGCGCAGAGGCTGCAGGAGAACAATGGCACTGACTAATGAACATTTACTAAAGGCGCCTTGACTCGCACGCATTTAAGCCCCGCACCTCCGCGCAATTCGTCATGCCAATCCCACAAACTGTGTTCTGCTGGACGCCGTGCTTTGTGCCGCTGGAAGCTGCATATAAAATAATTATTTCTTAGCGGATTAATCATTTGTTCTCAGAGTTTGACTGATGAATCCACCTTTAATCGCTTCCGGAATCACAGAGGAATTGCGCTTCATGACGTGGAGAGCATACTTGTTATGGTCTAAAAGGTAATTATTAGATTTATTATTATTATTATTATTATTATTATTAGATACCGAGTCACAATCCAATACTTTAAAAAACTGAATGAACAATGAACAAATGCTAAATATATAATATTTTCATTTTAATCACCTTATTTTATTATTTATCACTTAAACAGTGCACTTCTCCTTGAGGTAGCTTGAACAATCAAGTAATAATCTACCAGACTTAAAAAATGAAATGTACAAATTTCCATGTTATTTTATTTGTCTAAAAATGGTTTCTAAAGAACCATTTATTGATTTAGCTATTTTAATTACAAGTGTGAGGTAAGAAACAACAGCAAAAAACATTTCCAAGGATTTTTCTTCAGAAAACTGCTCTATAAATGAGCAGTCCTGTGACACGTTTCTGTTTTGTACAGATCAGTGGTTTCTGCACTGATCTGTTTTGTACGGATCAGTGGTTTCTGCCACTAGTCTTCCGTGTTTTGGCCCGACGCATCATTCCTATTGGTCTGCACAAAGCTATGTCAGAGCACAGAGCGTAGAAAGTTGGATTGGGTTGAACTTATGTTTTTTTCTTTTGTTCAATAAAAAAAAAGACTGGGTTGAACTTTGACCACGTCAGCCTGCTGACAAGCGGCAATGCGTGCTCCCGTCAGAAGCGTCGCTTTAGCTCAGCTTTTGACGCAATGCTACACTTTTAAAATGCAACATGTCTCATTGAAAATAATGCTTTTTAGACCAATTCTTGACGCCTCTGACACTTCAGACGCATGAAAGGCCCATTAATCTGCAATAATGAGCTTGAAATAGCACTGATCAAAATAATGAGGATAAAATCTATATCGGATTCCTGATCGGGATGCAACGTCCGATTTCGATCAAGCTGAAACCACGTGATCGGGCCCGATTTCCGATCACGTGATCGGATCAGGACGTCCCTAATATTTATATTGTAATGGCTTTTTAAAACTTGCATTTTCATTCCTTCTTATGAGTATCTGTAAAATTATGTTTCTCATAGATTTAACAACTCATCATAATCACTCAGACGGCCTGCGCTGTGGTGCACTGTGTCGACGCAATCACTCACACTGACAGTCCGTTTTTGAATTGTTTTGAACATTTCAAAATTTTCTTTGCACACTTGCACGAAGCCGCGCACAGTTTACAACAGTTTCCAATGAGGTTACCCTCTGGCAAGGCAGATTGCGTACCAGTGCGCGGATCAGATTTGTGCAAGTGTCAAGGCACCTTTAAAAGTTACCAGGTTATTTGTGCTGATGCTGGAATGTTCTCACTGGTCCTCAGCTTCAGGTCATTGATGGATTTGAATAGATTTTGAACGACAGACCTGCAGCCTGACTGCTTGCGTTTGTTTTTGAAGGAGCGCTGATCATCATCAATGGAATTAATTTTACAAACTGCTCTTCTGGCTGATCAAAGGTAAATATTTATCTTTGGAGGAGTGGACTTAATATTTTAAACGTATGCAATTATTTGTGAGTTGTGTTGATGCATCAATAATTGTCTCCCTGAGAGCACCTTTCCTGCATATATTCTGTTTCTCTCTGCACTTCGTTCGGCTAATTAACTCAAACTGAGATGCGAAGATGAAAAATGTGCGGGTCGTGCGCTCTACAGGAGCAGGGCGGAGACTCCTGCTCACATCTTAAAGTGGGATCCAGATCACCATTTCGTTTTCACTGTAGCGAAAACACGTGCGATTAAGAACATCCATTGCAGTTTTTTCCACGTGCACAAACTCACGGCAAGTTAGACAATCAAAACACAGCCGCGCATGCAGATTGCTTTGTGCGTATTGTGGATGTGTCTTGTGACAGAAATGTGCAATTACAAGTGTAAATGCGTTCAAGATCAGACTGCACGTCAAGCTTTGCTCTGTTTTATTGCTTCGGGGAAACAAAGTTAAAAGAAGTGATGCACAGAGGTAAACAGGAAAAGAAGTCATCATCAGCTCTCTCTGTCTGGCTCTAATATGAGATGATGGATTAGCAGCAGTTGGCCATTTGTCTCAGACTCCACTTTAGAAATCCAAACAGATTTGAGATGTCAAATCGAGACGAAGGCTCCAGATGGAGCCACTCACCGTCTACCTGCTTCAGGTTTTCTTTTAAATACACCACTAACCTGCTTCTGTCACTGCACCTACGATAGGTTGAGAATAAATTAAGAATATTATACTTAAAATCCAGATTAATAGCTAGTACTTGTAATCAGGGTACACAACAGATCTACAGTTTGATTGTTCCGCTGACAGCAGCACTATGTGTGTGTGTGTGTTTCAGTTCGGTCGCCGACTTGTCAGCCGCACCGGCCTGTGTGCGCATTTTTGCTGCATGCATTATGTGTGCTAACATGTATGTATGCATGTGCACGTGCATCTCATGCTCACACACAGTGCGCGTGCATGTGTGGCCTGCAGGCTGCAACCATCTGTCCTCCGCTATAGAAATGAACATCCCTGGATTTGTTAGTGATAAACACGAGCGTGAGCGGAGTCAGCGTGGCGACCTGGAACAAACGCACACCACAGCTACACGCTGACCCCCCCATCACCACCACCACAATAACACACCACAATCACAAGAAAACAGGAACAACAAAAACATATAAAACACATCAAACAAGCTCTGAGTTCTTGTGAGAATAAAGTGACACGATGGTTATTAATGTCCACTAATACAACCCCTGGCAAAAATTATGGAATCACCGGCCTCGGAGGATGTTCATTCAGTTGTTTAATTTTGTGGAAAAAAAGCAGATCACAGACATGACACAAAACTAAAGTCATTTCAAATGGCAACTTTCTGGCTTTAAGAAACACTATAAGAAATCAAGAAAAAAAGATTGTGACAGTCAGTAACGGTTACTTTTTTAGACCAAGCAGAGGAAAAAAATATGGAATCACTCAATTCTGAGGAATAAATTATGGAATCACCCTGTAAATTTTCATCCCCCAAACTAAAACCTGCATCAAATCAGATCTGCTCGTTGACATTGACGCTATGCCATGAGATTGATCCTATGTGTCTTTTTGCAAGGAACGTTTTCACAGTTTTTGCTCTATGGCAAGATGCATTATCATCTTGAAAAATGATTTCATCATACCCAAATATCCTTTCAATTGTCCAAAATATCAACGTAAACTTGTGCATTTATTGATAATGTAATGACAGCCATCTCCCCAGTGCCTTTACCTGACATGCAGCCCCATATCATCAATGACTGTGGAAATTTAGATGTTCTCTTCAGGCAGTCATCTTTATAAATCTCATTGGAACAGCACCAAACAAAAGTTCCAGCATCATCACCTTGCCCAATGCAGATTTGAGATTCATCACTGAATATCACTTGCATCCAGTCATCCACAGTCCACAATTGCTTTTCCTTAGCCCATTGTAACCTTGTTTTTTTCTGTCTAGGTGTTAATGATGGCTTTCATTTAGCTTTTCTGTACGTAAATCCCATTTCCTTTAGGCGGTTTCTTACAGTTCGGTCACAGACGTTGACTCCAGTTTCCTCCCATTCGTTCCTCATTTGTTTTGTTGTGCATTTTCGATTTTTGAGACATATTGCTTTAAGTTTTCTGTCTTGACGCTTTGATGCCTTCCTTGGTCTACCAGTATGTTTGCCTTTAACAACCTTCCCATGTTTTTTGTATTTGGTCCTGAGTTTAGACACAGCTGACTGTGAACAACCAACATCTTTTGTAACATTGCATGATGATTTACTCTCTTTTAAGAGTTTGATAATCCTCTCCTTTGTTTCAACTGACATCTCTCGTGTTGGAGCCATGATTCATGTCAGTCCACTTGGTGCAACAGCTCTCCAAGGTGTGATCACTCCTTTTTAGATGCAGACTAATGAGCAGATCTGATATGATGCAGGTGTTAGTTTTGGGAATGAAAATTTACAGGGTGATTCCATAATTTTTTCCTCAGAATTGAGTGATTCCATATTTTTTTCCTCTGCTTGGTCTAAAAAAGTAACCGTTACTGACTGCCACAATCTTTTTTTCTTGATTTCTTATAGTGTTTCTTAAAGCCAGAAAGTTGCCATTTGAAATGACTTTAGTTTTGTGTCATGTGTGTGATCTGCTTTTTTTCTACAAAATTAAACAACTGAATGAACATCCTCCGAGGCCGGTGATTCCATAATTTTTGCCAGGGGTTGTAAGATTTAATGGCAGTGACGACGGGCAGTGTTTTTCCGAAGAACATACGTGAGTTAGAAGCATCACTTTGACCTCGTTTGCTGAAGTGTGGTGTGAATCAGAAAGGATTCACTAATAGGATTTGTGTAATTTTTTTTTTAAACGGTAACATCTGCACATCTAAAAACGAACTGTCAAAAATTTAAACCATCCAAAAACCTGATGTATGATGCTGATGATGCTGAAGCCAGGCAGTGCTGCAGCTGAAACTTTACTCCCATCGTCACTCACATCACCAGCTGAAGTGACCTAAGTCCACTTTTATGTAATTATTTTAAGATCTACTTGATTTCATGCGATTGGTTCACATAGGGCCTCAGCGCTGTCCGAGCAGTCACATGAGCATGCATCACCAAATGAGCACATATCCAATTAAAAACTGACCTGAGGGGAGGTGATGGTCTAGTGGTTAAGGTGTTGGGCTTGAGTCCAGAAGATCATGGGTTCAAATCCCCACCTGACTGGAAAATCACTAAGGGCCCAGCATGGCTTTACTGATTTCCATGATTTACTGGGTGCTTACTTCAACAGTTTGGCTGCAATTTAGAAAAAAAAAAATTTTTTTTTTTTTTTGGATTTTCTTCTTTCTTCTTTTTTTAAACTCATGTTATAACTTTTCCATTTTTGCAGGAAGAAAGCAAAATGTGACCAGAAAGGAAAGTATAAAGCTCAGCCAGGTGTGTGTGTGTGTGTGTGTGTGTGTGTGTGTGTGTGTGTGTGTGTGTGTGTGTGTGTGTGTGTGTGTGTGTGAACACTTAGATTTTTTTTAAGTAGATTTAACTGCTTCCTCCACCACGTGCAAAGTGCAAATAGCGACACCTGCACCATCTCCTGTCTCACACATTCATTTTTACTTTTACAGTCTCTACTTGTACGTGATGTTTCAGACTGTGCCTGTCAATCAGCCGCTGCGTTGATGTGAGAGCTGATTGCGGCAAAACAAAAACTGCAAAGTGTGAAAAATGACTGCACGTACGGCGGCGCGATGTGGCAATGTGATATGTATCAGTCAATAAACAGCACGAGAAGCCAACTGACCGACAACCACACATATAATCGTGCAACCCGACCTCAGCGGCCCCTCTGCACGTACACTGACAGGCCTTTTTTTTAAACCTAGTGATTTCTGTTTTAACTAAATCAAAGGTACTTTAGAATTTGAGCATCAGTCTACTTTCTTTACGTTCTTCTGCAGATGCAGCGCCTGAGCGTAAAGAGGAGCTCTGTCAAAATAAATGCTGTCTTCTGATATAAAGTGAAAGTCCTGATGACCCCACAGGTCATCACAAAGTAACTGGATCACCTGAGGTCACTCTGCAAACCCCGTCACATGACACTCTGCACTAAAATAAAAGTGCCACAGTGAGATATAAAGTGGATTACAACTAAATGCATGCTGCAGGAACAGAGTGCCGACACATGCGCTAAACCAGGAGCTGCAGCAGGCGGTGCAGCAGGTGGGGCTGCAACAGGAGGAGCTGCGCTAAAAGAGTGTTTGTGTGATGTTAAAAGCGTGGCTGTTGATAAATCATCGGATAACTTAACAATAAATCATCTTTATTTTAATAGATGAGCTCACATCAGGTTAATCTGATTTTATTTTGCAACACAGGTTTGCAAAACGTCCTCAAACAGAAAGCCACTGCTTCAGATCACCTGGGACTGATTTATTCTGGCATTTCTCTCATCCTGTTCGCATGGTATTATCAAGTGTTTTATATCCCAATCATCACACAATATCAGCGGTATATAACTGTAAAATAAATTAAATAAGAAAAGAAATGCTGAGAAATACAAAATTCTGACATGAGCGTGTTTTGTTATATTTTGGAATCCCTTGTAAAATTTCAAGCAGAGTGAACTTTTCAGTGCAGAGAAAATGCTCAGGAATTGATGTCTGCTTTGGTCTCTTCTTATTTATTTATTTATTTATTTATTTATTTATTTATTTACTTGAGAACCAAAGGCAGCAAATTGCATTATTTCTGTATTTCTTGGACTAAACAGTGTCATAAAGCTCCTGATTAACACTTTCAAGTTTTTGGGGTTTTTTTTTTTTTTTTTTTTTTGAGCAAACAATTCCATAGTTATATGTAAAGTAAAACATGCATATAGGCTCAAAAAAGTGAAATAAAAACATAACTAAAATAAAGTGTAATGATGATTTGATTTATAACAAATAAACTGTACAATTGCACGGGTTTAGAAAATCACACAGAATACTGAAACACTAAACGTCCCATGAACTGTGCGCTGGAAGTGAAGGTGTTGATGTCAGACTGTCGCCGAGTTACAGTGCATGTCAAAGAAAAAGAGAGCGAGAGAGAGAGAGGGAGAGAGAGAGAGAGAGAAGAGCAGACAGTTTGCAGGTGTTGGCAGTTTAAAGGTGAATGTGGTCTTTCAGCACTGATGTCATCTCATTAACACACACACACACACACACACACACACACTTCAGCACTCTGACAGACTGAGAGCTCCCCCTAGCAGAGAGAGAGAGAGAAAGAGAGAAACAGCTCACACTCAGCAAAGAAAAGAAAAGCAGCACTGTGGTGTGTGTGTGTGTGTGTGTGTGTGTGTGTGTGTGTGTGTGTGTGTGTGTGTGTGTGTGTGTGTGTGTGTGTGTGTGTGTGTGTGTGTGTGGCCATCAACAAAAACGAGCTTCACAAATGGATAACATGGTTATCACGTAAACAGGAAAGAAACGTCTGCACGGCCAATCGAGCGGAACTTTTCTCGAAAATGATCCATTTGAAACGTCTTCATCGCGTGATCGCTGCTCTCAGCAAGCACGTCCGCGACAGCGCCCCCACGCCTTTGTTTGCAGCAGCGTTTCTGTTTTCGTTGTGAACCTGAACGTGGATGGGAGCTGTTTCTAAAGTGTTCCGCGGGGCCGCAGCTGTGTTTTTGCACTTGCAGCATCTCTTTAAAAAGATAACTACACTTCACATACGTGCTCCATCTCATTTTGGAACGGGACGCTTGTCAGTTCGCTTGATTCAGCTCGACAAAAACAATCAACCCTGTGATTCATGAATTCTCCTTGTAAGTGGAAATAAAACTGAAGAAGTTGTTTGTTGGCTCCCCCCACCCCCGTTTTTTTAAATCACGTTATCGCAAGATTTTTTGCAATAAAAGCGACTTGCAAATATATTTACTGGTGGCGTGTTTACTGCTGTAGTAAAAAATTGAAAAAAAGACTTTCATGTTCAACTGTTGGAAACTTTTAATGCAGAATAAAAAGAAAAAAAAATCCCACATGGATTAACAAAAAAGTGAGATAAAAGAAAATCAAGCAGTAAATATAAAACAATGCATTTTTACCGAATCCTTTTAATCCTCAGAGAAAACTTGCTTTGCACTTTTAACACGATCACATTAAAATGATCAGTAACTTAATTTTAGTCATATGTCACGATGAAATGCTTGATATGTGTAAACACAAAACAGCAAACATGACTTAAATATTTCGATTGATTACACATGATCACAATGTGTCCAGACAACTTCATTTTTTTGTTGTTTTGTTTTATGTTTCTTACGTACAAACATAAGTAAATTACATTACTTGGACACAATCTAATCATCTGCAACCAATCTAAATATTTAAGTCATGTAAATCCAATCAATTTTGTGTGTGTGTATGTGTGTATGCAATAAACAAGTGGATATATTTGGCCAATGTGTATTTTAATATGTTTGTGTTGTTGTTATTGTTGGTTTGTTTGTTTTTATGTTTGTAGAAGTGCAGCAAAATTATTTTTGTGTGTTCATTATTATATATGATTCCCTGTTTAATCTCTAAAAAAAAGTATAAATTTGTCATCACCGTTTATCACATTTTTTGAGAGATATTCCATCAAATTTACCTTTATGCATTCCTGAAAACAAACTACAGGTATCCTGTGACTTTTTTGGATAAATCGCTAATCAGAATTATTCCTGAGTGATTTCTTTTCATCACCTCATCTACTAATCGCCTTTCCATTTCAGATGTGGGTTTTTACGACACCTAATCTGCTACAGTCTGCTTCGCTGCATATAAAACGGTTGTCTCTCGCCCCCTCTCTCTCTAACAAAGACTTAGACCCAGCAGGGTGCACGGCTATTTGACAAGCCAAAGGGAAACATGCATCTCAAGTGGGTGACTGCAATTTACACACGGCCCGCGTGCGTGCGCGTGTGTGAGCGTGCACGCACGCTCGCTCGTGCTCTCGTCCTGTTTGCGTCTCTTCACACTAAATCAGCCTCTCGGTGCAGATCCGGCTTATTTGCAGTGAATGAGAAGCAGAAGGCTCGTCTGCACCTTCGGCTGCAAACTGCCTCGGCGCGGCAACACCGACACTAACACCAAAACGAGACAAAAACATTCAGCACGTCTTCCACATTGAAACTGTAGCAGATTTTTGTCAAGACGTCTCCACTCAGGATGGTTTGTTTTGTCACTGTTTGGTATGAATGTGCCAAAAAGAAAGAAAAAAAAGGACAACAAGCACACACGTGTGAGCTCGGCAAGATGTAAAGGGTCCTTCCAACCATATTTACTGCAAAAGGGGAGAATAAACAAGCAAAATATTATGGACAGATCTCTATTTAAAGCTTAAATTAAAGATGAATTCAGTTATGAAATAGATTTTGTTTAAAGCTTTGGGAAATGATTCGATGTGTGTTGTGCATCGGTGCAACGCAAACGTTGCTGCAGGAATTAGGCCTCAGCAAGTGAGCCGCGAAGATTTAATATCTAGGAAATTTGGAATCTTATTGGCTCATAAATATTTGGACACATTCTCTTAACTGTCTGCAAAGCATGAGGAATATGAGCGAGTGTCAGCTTTAACGGGAGGCTGCTCGCATCTACAGCGGCTAAACGGTGGAGGAACCACAACACTTTTGCATGTAACACCATCACACACACACACACACACATATACACTTGCAGGCACAAAACTTATCGGATGAATAAACTTTTAATACATGGCTGTAAATCATTTCCAGTAATCCCACAGACATTTTGGTGAATAAAATAAACTCTGCAAGGAGTGTACACAATCAATTTTGCAGAGTAAAATGTACTCTGTTGGGATAACATTTGGTCCCAGTCCAAATAGAGTTAAATATACTCTATTACTGTGCTAAATCAAGTGTAAAATCAAGTCTTATTTGAGTAGAAACACTTGATTTGACAAGACGGTAGAGCTGATTTCACTCTATAATAGAGTGTACTTTACTCTGTTTAGACTGGGACCAAATGTCATCCCAGCGGAGAATATTTTACTCTGCAAAAATTACTGTGTGCATGGTTCTAATTAAAATAGTGTGAATCAACTCAGCGTTACATCAAATCCATCACAGTGCGCATTAATTTGATAGGTGCTTGACTGAACACACTATCAGAGTTGATTCAACACTGGTTTGAATGGGACCACATGTATTTGCTGCAGAGTTAATTTAACTCTGCAGAATACCCTGTGCACATATGATGGGACGCTGCTTGCTGTCCAGCTCCTGCTTTTTTCGCCTTTAGCAAGTGAAAGTGCGCAATGCACATGCAACCAACTTTATCACAGACCAAACAAAGCTTTATTGGCTCGAGTGCACAGTTCATGCAAGTTCATGTTTAAACACACAAAAGACACATCACATCCCCCAAACTCCAAAATGCAAAATATCTACTTTACCCCCTCTAAGATTAAAACGCGAGGCAGCTCTGAAGGATTTTATGACCTGACAGCTCTGGAAGAGTTATTTAAAGGTCGGTGACGGTCGTTCACATGCGTGCATTTGCATGTGTGTCCTTGTGAGTTCACATCCGTAGGTTTGTGCGCACACGAGTGTACTCAGGCATACTAAATCGCCGAGCATTTCTGACACATAAATTATGGAATGTTCAGTGCCGTGCTGCAGCCTGAGCAGTGATAAATCAGACACGCAGACAGACAGACGGGTCAGACCTGCTCTGACACATGCACGGCACAGTGTGCATGCAGCTCTGCTGTGCACATGGCAAGGTGCTGAGTTCATTCGCTCACCTCCATCTTCTCGCTCTCGTCTTTCTGCAGCTTGTTGTCTGTCTTGTCTCTAAACGCTGATCTCAGAGCAGCAGCAGGCACAGTATGACCCACATTACACGGAAGTGCACGCTTGCAGGCTTGAGCTACCAAACTCACACATGCACAAGTTGTAACTTAAGTTGGGTTGCAGGAGGGCGTGTACGGGGAGTCGGTAGTGCAACTCTGGAAAGTCAGGCCCCAAAGTAGGGGAGGGAAAAGCCAGTGTGGCATAAAAAGGTGGGCACATAAACCCAACAGTGCATCTTGAGTAGTGAGTGTTTACGAATACTGAGTTCTGACACACTGCCAGAAATCTGACCTGAAGTCAGTCTTCTTAAACATTAAACAAAGAAAATTTAATGTGGAACAGAAGCATCAATTAATAAATCTCTCATCCTGCCTCAAAAATTAACTCAAGTAAAACCAGAGGGGATCTGCAGGTTTCCCCTCAAACTCCTAATCTGCTTTAGCTGCTAAACTGATCTGAAGCCAGAAAACAACAAACAAACAAACAAAAAAAAACCTTCTGCAAAGTTCATGAACACTGTCTTAAATAAGAAATGATCACAAATTTTTGACCGTGTGTAAGGTTTGATCCTGCAAAAAAGAAAAGTTTTTCAACTTTATGGAAAAAAATTCCTAAATCTTTCTATTTTATTTTTCAAATAATTCCAACCATTCTGCACGCACTGATCGTGCGCTCTAAACAGGCTCTAAATTTTACTAACTGTCCAAAGCCATCCTTAATATTCTTTTAAAAATCATGAACTGATATTTGACTGAACGCAGTATTTCCTCTATTAATAAAATATTATATTTGAGAATATAAAATAAAAGCCGAAGAGTAAAGAAGAACATGTTTGATTTTCTTCATATTTTTATGTTCCCAGTAAAATAATTGTAGTATCATATTTTTTTTTCTGTTGTGTAAAAAAAAATTATTTGTTCGAGTTCAAATAAAACGGTGCGCAGGCGACTTTCTGCGCTGAGCTGCTTCAGTGTCCCTCAGTGAAGTGAAGAAAACCACGAAGCTGCTGAGAAAAAAATAAAACACATTTTTGTCTTAATATAAATGTTGATTATAATGTAAAGAGAAGAAAGAACAGATAAAGAGGTTTAGGTAAACTGTGAATTTGTCTTTATAATCCAGGACGGATTTGGTTTTTTGTTTGTTTTTTTACCTCAGCTTTCTGTCTGCACTAAATGTATAAATACGCAAAAAACAGCGGAAATAATCGGTTGAGTTAATGTTCTTTATCTAATTTTGTGCGTAAATAAAAAAGGCCTTCACGTGGCATTTCTGTAAACTCTGAAAATCTGCGCCAAAACGCAGTTTTACGCACCAGGATTTTTTTTTTTAATGCGCTGAACTTGCCAGCGATTTTAAAGTAGAATCCGTCCTGCGCTCGTGTCAGCATTATGGCTCTACTTACGCGTGATCTCTCTCCGGGACAGGTGCTGCGGGTTCCCCTGCTTGCGTCGGGACATCGCCCTGGCATTTACACTGGCATCGCCCGGAGAGCGGCGCTGGAAGGGTCGGCTCTCCTCCGGCTCCCAAACACCGGCCGCAAACTGGCCACTAACTGGCCCCAAAGTGACCGCTCACTGGCCCCAAACTCGCCCTCAAACCGATCCCGGGGTCGGATCTCCTTCCAGCGGGCGGCGGGTCCTGCGCTCTGCAACGAGCGGCCGTGGCCGTGGCGCGGCGCGGCGCGAAGGCGTCCGGCGCTCGGTCGGAGCTCGGTGCCAAAGTGGTTGCGCGCCTCTCCTTCGGGTCTTCGTGTGCCGGGTGGCGGGAGGAGGATAGTCCGGCTGCGCGCTTTCACACCATCTGCGAGCGGAGCGGAGGAGGCGCGGAAAGGAGCTGTCCGAGCGGCGGTCACCTCCTGATGGTCAGTCTGTGGGCGTCCACTCTCCGGACACTCTGGACACCTCCGGGGCAGTCTCCAGGAGCGGCGCAGACTGAGACACAAATGAATGCGTAAGTGTGTCAAACACGCGTCCACTTCTCTGCACTTCTCAAGGTGTCGCCAAGTGGTGGGCACTTCTTCTGCTGCACCGCGAGTGCCAGGCGGGCGGGTTACACTTTAACTCTTCAAGTCAGAGCCGCTGCTGGAGGAGGACACACTGCCACCTCTTTTCTCTTTGTGGGAGCAGCGGAGTCCCGCGTCCCCCGGGCTGTGCGCGGCTGTGTGCACGGCTCTGTGCGGCTCTCTGGCTTGTACAATGGGAGAAAACTCAAGTTCAAGTGCGGACGTGACGTTCAGTGCGCGGTGAGAAGGGAGAGTGGAGACTGAAGAGCACTGGGGGCGACTAGTGGTGGCTTTCACACGCGCGCACACACACAACACGCACACGCGCACACACACCGACGCGTGTGCGAGCGGTCAAAGTCGCTCGAGTCATTTCTCGCCGCGTCCCATCGGGGACAAAAATCCGATTTACTTCTTCTAATGTGACACCTGACGGCTGCGCGCGGCGCACAGAGGCTGTCGGACACTTTGGCGCGAATACGCGTCCACTTTTTTTTTTTTTTTTTTGGAAAGGGTTCACGTGCGTAATTACGCGTCCGTTCCCTTCTTTTTAACATTTAGTTCATCTGATGAGGAAACAGGCCTCTCACACCGAATCCATCCAGCCCGATCTCTGGGATTTTAATGAATTAATGGATAAAATCTTTCGTTTGATTTGATCCACTTTTGATTTCTAATCAGTTTGGTATCATATCTGAGGCCTTTAAGAGCTTTAGGATTTTAAACAACACTGGTTCATGGCCTAAATGTTTTTTTTAGTTTTGCTTTTCCTGATATTCTTTCACAAAATATTTCTAACCTCAGTTTTATTAATTTGATTGCTTTTAATTATTTTCAATTTAATGTTTCCATTAGCTCTTAAACTGGGCTGACTGGTGACCTTATGATGACCTTTCACTCAATTAAACTGCAAAATGAAACCAAAAAACTGTGGTGGATTTTTTTAAAAACAACAGTACATTTCAGTAATTATTAGGCAAATAGAGTTTGAAATGGTGACGAGGAGCAAAGTTGTGACACAAAGGTGACGGCTGATGCGGTTGTTGGCAGGCGGGAGCGTCTGATTTCCATTTCCTCGCGTCCTCATAGCTTTTTAACTGAGCGTGGAGCAGAAAGTGGGTCTGAGTCGAGTTTACTCTGTGACGAAACCCCCTCTGAGCTCAGATTTAGATTAGAAGAACATCAGCAGAGGGTTCGAACACGACCAGCCGCTCAGGTAGGCGAAGCTGCTGCCAACTTCTTCATCCCCACAGCGCCGAGCTGGATTATCTGCTGTCACGTTCCAAAAACACTTCTTCTTTCTGCAACTCTCGACTTAGTCCTGCCTTGTTCCGTTTTGTGGCCTTGCAGAAGGAGGAGATGGGGAGGAGGATCCAGGCCTCCGGGTTCCTTTTTAATCCCTCCCTATACCTTACGTCTTCTGGTTTGTTCCTCATTCAGGTGTTGTCATCCAGTGAGAATGCCTTCCCTGTTTCTCTTTATGCTTGGACTTCTCGCTACTTTTCCAGATTGCCTGCAGTGCTGTGGTGCTGCGCCTTTTCTCCTCCGTCCCCTCCTGTATCTTCACGGGCCTGTCTTGGCATCTCGCTGTCACCAATCAGCCAAAATCCTCTCCTTACTTCACCAGTAGGAGGACATAAATAGATTTCCCATGCTCATTTACACCAAAAAAGGCGAGGATGGCAAGTTGGTCCAATGTCTTTGTTGGGCACATAACAGAACACCCATTTTCACTGGGGAGAGACGCGCGCAGCGCTTTGTCACAATCACAGCCGACAGATAGCATTATGTTGAAATGTAAATCATTGTCATTTTTAAAGCACGACTCGGCGCCGGCGGTTCTTTTTTACACCAACACGTGGGATTAAAGCTGCTGTGAGCGGCTGTTCGGCGTGGACAGCAGGAAAGCCAAGGCTGTCTTCATTGGGCTTCTTAAATCTGTTCAGGTTTGCGCTTTGTTGGATTGGCGAGGACCATCAGCGCGATTTTGTCAGGAATATGGCACTTCAGGCCGCTGCACTTCCCGCGTGTGCTCGGTGTCCTTGCGATCTGATTGGCTCATTAGTCAGATGGGCGACAGGTGCATCATTTCCCCTTCCTTATTGGACATTTTCGCAGATAGTTTCTCACTAAAGGCCATCAGTGTGAGTTATGGCGGATGGCTCCCAGCATTCTGCTTTTGCCCTTCCTTCATTTGCATATATATATGCGGCTGTTTGTTTTTATGTTAATGCTAAATAAGCCTCTTCCCTTCCGCCTATCGCCTCGGCTGGGCGGTTAAGTTTTAATTAGAGGGACGTGGAGGTGTCCTTTAGAGTTTTAAGATCAATTTCTGAACAACTGTTCAGCACTAAAGTGCTAATATTGATGTTTGTGTGCCTGAAGGATAAAAACACAACATGCACGAAAAACACATTTACTCACTGATTTCACCGCTCTGAACACACACTATGATGCAAATGCAAACGAAGAAAAAAAAAAAATAAAGTCAAGCTGATTATAATAGGTTTTCTTTGTTTGCAGAATTTTAATTATAACATAAAAAACTTTATTTCTCCAGCAAAAAAAGTGATGTTGTCTGTAAATAAATAATCTGATTTTAACTGCAACACAAAAGAAAGCACATTTTTGACACTCATTCTATACTATGAATACACTGAATTAAAAAAAAAAATTTAAATCAGTGTTGAGTTGATTTAAGTTGACGGTGGCTCAGCTCCGTGTCACTGTTTATCACTGAGAAAGTGCCAGTGCGCCTTTAACAGCAACCATCAAGTCTTAATGTCAGCATCATCCATTAAAGAGGTGATTTTCTCTCCTTTTTTTATCCAGTCATCTGTAATGAAAAGGAGATTAGAAAGGCAGGAGTGGATGCAAAGAGTTCCATAGCAACTTGCAATGCAACACTGCCATCTATTGGTCACACAGTGCCACATGTCACTGTGAGTGGATTTAAAAAGTCAGAATTTTGTCTCTTTTATTTTTAAAAAAGTAATATGTTAATTAAAGAAAGTAGCACACCTCGTCAAAATAGTAAAAAATGTGATTTTGTTATAAGTTCACAGTCCCATGAATGATTCCAGAAAGACAATGAATGATATCAAAATCTATGAACAAAGAATTGATTAATATGACGCTGTAATGTAATCCACATACAAAATCAGTTACTTGTAAAGGTAAAGCTATCTTTATGTCAATTTAGTCTTCAATGCACATAATTCTTTATTGTAAATATTTTCATTATTTTGGAGGGGTTTTTTTGCCTTTTATTGTTTTTTCACAGTATGTCAATGTGGTGGCGGTCAGCGGCTGATGTGCAGTGAACTAAACCTCACTATCTGACACTAAAACAAAGTTTTAGCGACAGATGCTGCAGGTCCTGGCTTTTAGAGTCCTTGTTCCAGCACTGACCTGTCACACCCAAGGTTGCAAGTTCAAGTCAAGTGCAGCACTTTGAGTGTCAACTACAATGCAGGTTCATCAGTGCTGTGACCCGGATGGGAGTGAGGTTTAATTAGCTGCTGCTGGTAAATTCCTCACCATCCTTCAAAGCTGTGCATTAGAGGTGGGCAGATAGATCCTAATATCGATAATATTGATACCAACGCTGGTATTGATATTAAACGATCCTTGTGTAAAAAGATCAATAATCAAGCTTTTTTTCTCTCCCGCACGCACTGACGACTGCGCGTGCAGATTCATCAAAGTCTACTATCTGTCTGTAAGAGCAGCACTGCGCTGTGCCACACAACACGGAGCAGTGCACCCTCCCCCCTCCGGTCTTTTACTGTTGCGCCGTCATGTGGCCCAGCCAACAGCTTTGCAGGTAGGCTCAGCCTGGCCCGCCCACTCAGTGCTCTCCTCTACCTCAGGAGATTTTGTTTTAAGTTGTGTAGAGTGATATTTTTTAAACAAAAATGTTGATTGTGATAATAAAGTATTTTGATGTCACGTACAATGTTTGGCAAAATTCTATCCCAGGTCTTTTGGATCCTTTGGATCTATGAAGCTTAAATATGAAAAAGTATCGGTATCGGTATCGATATCGGTGATACTGGGTATTTACTTGGTATCGGATCAATACCAAAATTCCCAGTACCGCCCGCCTCTACTGTACATCACATTCAGAGGAAAACATGATGTGAACTCAGAGCCAAGTTACTACAAACAAAAAATATTTCATTTTGCAATGACGTGACCAAAAACACATCTGCACATAAAAATAGGAAAATGGAATCGAAATAGAAAAATAAATGTGCGAACTGGAACCAAAAAGGGTTCCTCAGAGTGATGCCACAAAGAACCTTTCAGCAAGTGATTCATTACAGAGCCATTTCTCAAATGGTTCTGTAAAAAATCTCCAAAGGTGCTTCAACGAGCTGTTAAAAATGGTTCCTTTGGGCACCATCGATGGTGCTCCAAAGAACATCATTAAGGGTCTTTGTGGACCTAACTGGTTCAGTAAAGAACCGCTCAAAGGTGAACAGCCTCTGGGTTTTTAAGATTTAAATGGTAAATAAAATTTAAGTCATAAAAAGATTTTTCGTTGGCACCACTATAATTTTATTTGTTGGTTTTTAAATAAGGGGTTTATAATATGACATTGCCAATTTCATCAAAATTTACACTGTCTGGAAAAAAAACATAATTATTACCCCTGAAGGGAAAAACTTCAAGTGAACAGATGGCCTTGAACTACTTTCGACAGCAACCCATGCAGTCTATGATAGTGACCATAGCGACATCATAGATCACGTTGGGAAGCACACGGCGACAGCCAATCAGAGTAGACAAAGGCACAGCAATATCGGTTGGTTGCTCACACCAACAAAATAAACCAACATGGTGGAAAATGCTCTGAAAATGCTTATTTCTGTGTATAATAAATTCACATATCACCTTAAATCAAGAAGTAAATCATCAAGGAAACAGACATAACACAATATGTAAAACATGACATGGTCAGACATTTTGAGGTATCCAAAATAGCAATGCTGGACCCAAAGTTGCTAGACGAAGACAGTCACTGCTCCCTAGCCTCTAGTAAGTGTTCTATGGATCAATTGCAAATGGTCCAGAATGCGGCTGCAAGGCTCCTTACAAGGTCCACTAAGAGGTCTCACATGACACTCATTCTGTCGTGTTTAGGGTAGCATCTCTCTGGGCATGACTGTTGGAGAGCATTTGGAGAGATGAATTAATGACCAAACACACAAACAAGCGACAATTTCACAGTTGGTATCTCACTGAAGTAGCAATTTGCAGCTGAATCAATGACATGTTTTTGCACTGAGTGTTCAGCATTTATTATCCTGCATAATCCATGTGAATAGACTGTGGAAAATCTGTGAAAACTCCACAAAATGGTCATGAGTATTGGTTGGAACCCTTACTACAAAAATACCAAGAAGTCCATGGAGACCCATGTCATTCACAACTATAAGGAAGACTTTTATGGGGAGGTTCTTAGTGTTGTCATGGTGGGTTACATCCGTGAAGAAAAGAGCTTCAGCTCCCTTGAAGCCCTCAGAGCAGCCATCAACAGTGACATTGAGGAGGCCAAAGTGAAGTTGGAGCTTCCAGAGCATCTCAAACTCAGAGAAGATAACTTCTTCACCAGTGTCCACAGTTCATCCTCAACCCAATCCGCCACAAACACATCCACACCTCACAGCATCATGAATGGTCACTAACAGCTGACTGTGCCTGCAGAACTTTCTGCATACATTCAGTGTACACAGGTGCAGCTCCATCCTGAGATGGGAGTTGTGTTTGTGTAGGCGATCCTCCTGTCCTGTGCACCAACAGCAATTCTTGTATATTCGTCCGTGAATTGTTCTGTGAATTATTTCTGTAATTTAGCTTTGTAGCATGGCCCAAGCAGAGGCTCACGCCTTTGAGTCTGGTCTGCTTGAGGTTTCTTCCTCAGAGGGAGTTTTTCCTTACCACTGTTGCTCTGGGGGTTGGTAAGGTTAGACCATACCTGTGTGAAGCACCTTGAGGCAACTCTGTTGTGATTTGGCACTATATAAAGGAATAAATTGAAAATAAATTGAATTGAAATTGGAAATTCCCCCAACTGAACCCAGTAACAACAAAATAAAATAAATAATAAAAGAATAATAAATTAAAAATCATAATAATAAAGCGCATCCAGCATTCTCATCGACTTGCAGAATGATGTCCCTGCTAAATATATAATCTTCTGCTTTTATGATCCTTTTGTTCTTGGTTCTGAGATTTTTTTCAGTGTTTCGCAGTTGTGAATCTCGTGCCATCTGGTGGTCCGTGACTCATGCGAAAGGTAGATTTCAGCAGAATTCTGGTATCAGGAGCTCAGCAATCACAGCATCGGGGCACAGCAGAAGTCCATCACAGGTGCTACACTTCTGTAGATAAACCTCAACTTGGAAGAGCGTATAATCATCATAATCGCCCATGAACTCGCTAAATTAACGACATCCACACGTCATCATATTTCCACAGCATGGCATTTAGCAGAAAGGTTTTCCCAGTTTAAAGGCATACCTATGCACTGTGGAAGCTGGATTTGATGAGTGTGCTGTCATATTTCCTCACTGATGTGTGCCGTCCTCACAAAGAGCACATTAAAGAACTCCCCGAGAGAGAGGGAGAGAGAGAGAGAGAGACAGAAAGAGAGAGATAATGCGCCAGATAAAGAAAGATTAAAAACAACACAGTGCTGTGTGCTCTGGTCCTGCAGAATTGTGCTCCATAAAAAAAAAAAAAAAAAAAAGTTGAATAAGTCCAGAACGCTCAAACGTGAGTCCTGATGTTCACTGCAGGTGAAGAGCGCCTCTCACTGAATGTCACACAAAATCAAGCAATTTCCCCTGCAACTGCCATTCACAGGCTGTCGCCACCCAGTGAGATAGGACCCTTACACTGACTCCACAAACAGTTTAAAATCTTGGTGATGACTTTTAGAACTCTGCATGGTCAAATGCTTGTTTACGTGAGTGAACTTCTGCACCTTTTCAGAACAAGCAGGCCTCTGAGGAGACTGTGTGCTTGAGGTTGTAACCCCCAAATTGTGGAATGCACTGGCACTGCATCTACAATCTGTGGACTCTGTTGAAACATTTAAAGAGAAGCTCAATACCCACTTGTACAGGCTTGTTTTTAATTAGTTTTATGTTACTGCTGTTTAAATTTTTCAATTTCTTTTATTATCGCTGTAAAGCACTTTGTAATTTTATCTTTAAAGGTGTAAACAAATAAACTTTACTTTCTTACCAAGAACCTGCTTTCAGTATCTCTTAGTGATTACACACCACAATCTCCATTTGAAACAACATACTATGGGATTAAGTGCATTTGCCATCCTCTGCTCAGCTAGGATAGACAGCATTATAAATGTTGCCCATCCATCTGGACATTTAGTGCAGTGCCGTCACTCAGTGGCATTCCTTCACAGCTGTTCCGGGTGTTTGCGCATGTTGGGCTCAGTTGATCCTAAAATAACACATTTAAAAATTACAACTGTACTCTATGAGATGAAGCTGTTGAAACAGCTTTCTTTCATTCAGCTGTTGTTAAAGCTTTATGCATTTTAGCACACCACCGTTCACAGTGATGGCATTATCAAGCCAATTGAGCCTACTGTGATTGGGCTAACTTACGAAACCTCAAGAAAACAGATGGTTATTCAATACTTGTGGACCTGTGCTTCTCCAAATGCCATAAGAGGTGTTAATAACTGGAAGGCCATGAAGGTCAGTCAGAATGTCTTCAATGCTACTAATGCCAATAGCTACCCCATAACATTAGTTAGTTGTTAGCTGCATCCCTGCTCCAGAAACACAGGTGATACAGCTTCAGAAAGATGCCAGTCTGCGCTAAGGGTACTATCTCACTGGTTGGTGACTGTTGGAGAGTAGTTGGAGATGCAAATCTGCAATCAAACTCACTGAATTGGTACTAATGACACATTGGTGCATATTCCCAGAATAACAACCAAATGGCAGCTAAATATCACATGGACCCATGGTGATGATATCTGTATCTGTGTGGCACTCTCGCAGATGTAGAGCACAGACTCGCACGTGAATGCTGTACGGCACTCTCACCAATGTCTAACACCATTCGAAGTTGAAATGATGATATGTTAGCACACAAAGTGCTCAGCTGGCTAATATGGGAAAAGACGCTGTGGAAATTTTCCTGACTGAACTCAGTAAGGAACAGTGCTGTAAATAACAATAAAATTATTCATAAATGATAGTAACAAAGTCTAGTGTGGCTCAAGGAGAAGAAAAATACAGGAGGAAGAAAACTGTGATTAGGGCCCTCACCCACTTGTAGAATGATTTCCTGCAGGATGAAATATGTAATGTCCAGAGCTCCATGCAATCAAAGAGGTCCTGGTTGGCACTATCGCACATGGATCGTGCAAGATTGCCAGCCATAGGGTGAAATATATAATGTTCAGACAGAAGAAGTCCTGGCTGGCACATCATGCACAGATCATGCATGAAATCCTCCTTAGGGAAAAAGTCCTCCTTGGTTCTCGGGAATGGCCAGTTTTCATCCACTGCTGCACTGAAGCCCACCTCCGTGCACGTGGGTTCCTACTGTGAGCCTCTATAAAAAAATACCTTAGAAAGTCAACGAAAGTCCAAATTTCTTGTTTTGTTTGGGCTTTGTTGTCATTCATTAGTGCCGTATGACCGGGGCAATAAGTAAAGTTTGAGTTGTTGATGGGTTTCTGTTGAATCAGTGGGCTTCTTAAAGAACTGTTGAAACAGCAAACTTTTTGAAGAACGATTTAAGAAACATTATTTTTCTGAGAGTAGACAACTAATCAGTCAAACACTCTGTTGTCCCATCAGCTTGGAAAGATGGAAGATCATTCCAATGTTTAAATCTGGGAATAACATAAATATAAGCAACTGTCAGCCAGTCAACATCCTACCAGTCATCTAAAAAATATAATATGTAAGTGAGTAAGCACTGAATTGAACATCTCAACAAACGCCACACCTCCTTGCATCATATGCAGTTTACACTCCATGCCCACCACTCAACTGAATCAGTCATCAATGTGTTTTTAGAAAGAAAAAAAATCAATCTGGAGTGGTGGTGCTGGTGCAGTGTTTTAGGATTTAAAAAGGGTATTTGATACTGTTGACCAACAAATTCTTTCAGCTAAATTAACTTGCTTCAACATTTCTGGAGAGGGAACTGAGTGGATGAGGTCTTATGTACCAAGTAGGAAACAATTTGTTATTATATTTTTATATATTTGTTGTTTCTTATGTGTTTGTCAGAGTTGTCAAATCTCCTTTCCTGGAGTGTCCAGTAGGTGTCCCTCAAGGCTCCACACTTGGACCAATTTTGTTTTCCTTCCATATCAGTACAGAACACATGCAAATACATTAACATACACATTTGTTTTGATGACACAGTAATTTTTACACGAGCAAAAAACCCTAGAAGCTGCCCACACACTTACATCAGTGATGACCCACATCCAAGACTGGCTCACCAAATCATGCTCCTTATTAAATGTCAAAAAATAAATAAATAAATAACAGTGTGCATGATGTTTTTTAAGCACCCAGGAAAGATAACCCACTCAAGTGTTTTCGTGAGAGAGCAGGAGCTTCTGAGGGTAAATGAGTTTAAAGGACATGTCTCACAGAATTCATAACAACTTAGATGTTGGTTATTAGAGGCCATGTAATGATAAACAGTAGCACTGCACTTTTCCATATTTTTTATGTTACAACCTTATTCCAAAATTGATGAAATTCATTTCCTCAAAATTCTACACACAATACCCCATAATGAAAATATGAAAAAGGTTAGGTTTTTTTGTTTGTTTTTTTAATTTGTATGAATTTATTAAAAAAAAAAACTAAGAAATCACATGTATACAAACAAGCATTTACAGCCTTCGTAATGAAGTTCAAAATTGAGCTCAAGATCATCCTTGAGATGTTTTTACAGCTTAATTGGAGTCCACCTGGTGTAAATTCAGTTGATTGTGTTATGTGTCGACGCGGGTTGAGGAGCGAACCTGCGTCTGATGGAACCCAGCGCCAAAACAACCAGAAAGCGGTTCCAATAACAAAAACAATTTATTTTTCACCCTCTGGTGCATAATAAAGTGTAGAAACTAAAACAGCGTCATTCTGGTGGAGTGAAGGCTGGCACGTTCTCCAGCGCCCAAAAGGATCGAAGCCCGGCGCTTCTGGACTCACTATTACCGCCAAACACCCCCCAGGTGGACACGACAAACCGACTATCTGCGAAGGATAGAAGAGGTGAGGTAAGTCAGCAGTTACAACTAATATCCTTCAAAAGACACACACTATCAGCAACACATTCAGGTCTGTATTTTAAGCTTTATGCAAATGAGCAGCTTCTCACAACAGGTGGAGGATCACTTGTCCGCACGCCACAGCAGTGAGAAGCAAGCTGCACAATTCTCATCACAATTCAAATATACTGCGTAACAAAATACCAAGTTACTATCAACAAGTAGTCAAACAAGTAATCACCTCTGATGTGTGCTGACAGCATGTGTCCCTCACCCTTCCTGCTTCACAGGCTCGATGTGTCAAACCCAGGCGCGGTCCTCAGCGTCTCACAAATGAACATCACAAGGTCGAGTTCCTGGCAATTCTGCCTGAATCACACATGGCTTAAATGCAGAACGCCATCTAATTATCTGCTTCAGCTGAAAGTCTTTAAGGTTGCACGTGAGCACCATTCACAGGTGCTGCATATGATGTTGATGAGAGTGAAGGACACTTCAGCCAGCACCTTCTCCACAGACAAATCAGTTTTCATGCCACCTGGAGAGCAAAGAAAAGAAAAGAACACCAAAATGTCCAGCCACACCCCCCCAACAAACAACAGATTGGACATGATTTGAAAAGACACACCTGTTTAAATATAAGCTCCCATAGTTGACAGCGCATGTCAGAGCACAAACCAAGCATGAAGTCAAAGGAATGTCTGTTGACCTCTGACAGGGCTGACGGTTCACCTTTCAGCAGGATAATTACCCTAAACACACAGCCAAGATATCAAATGAGTGGCTTCAGGACAACTCTGTGAATGTCCTTGATTGGCCCAACCAGAGCCCAAACCTGAATCCAACTGAACATCTCTGGAGAGATCTGAAAATGGCTGTGCACCGACACTCTCCATCCAAACTGATGCAGCTTGAGAGGTGCTACAAAGAGGAATGGGCAAAACTGCCCAAAGATAGGTGCACCAAGCTTGTGGAATCATATTCAATGTTTGATGCTGTGATTGATGCCAAAGGTGCATCATTAAAGTATTGATCAAAGGGTGTGAATACTTATGTACATGTAATTTCTTATTTTTTATTTTTAATAAATTAGCAAAAATAAAAAAAAAATTCCATGTTTTCATTATGGGGTGTTGTGAGTAGAATTGTGAAGTGCTGTGAATACTTTCCAGGTGCACTGTATATAGAGAGAATGATGCTGAGGATGGAGCCACCAGGTAGGAGGAAAAGAAGGAGGTTTATGGGTGTGCTGAGGGGGAACATGCAGGTTGTTGATATAACAGAGAAGGACATGGTGAGATGGAAAAGGCTGATCTACTGTGGTGATCCCTAACAGGAGCCGCAACAAGAGGAGGAAGATGATATATTAAATTTAATATTTCATAAGAACTAAATCATACACCAACCACTTTAAAAGAAAAAAAAATGTAGAATTTCTTTTTTTTTTTTTTCCTACAGATGATCTGTTTCAAATTTCACACAAATAAGTCAAATGGTGAATACACATAATTCTTTGTTGTCTTCATAGTTAATCACACAATGGTCTCTGTCACAATGGGAAAAAAAAATCTTCTCTTCACCTCCCTCTCAAGTCGCTCAAGTGACATCTTGTTGCCTGTTTACCTAATTTAGCACAATACATCTTACATCATGTCTTTACATGTCTATTAATCATGTGTGATTTCTGTAAGATATATATATATATATATATATATACGAGGTCTATTAGAAAAGTATCCGACATTATTTTTTTCAAAAACCATATGGATTTGAATCACGTGTGATTACATCAGACATGCTTGAACCCTCGTGGGCATGCGAGAGTTTTTTCACGCCTGTCGGTTACGTCATTTGCCTGTGGGCAGTCTTTGAGTGAGGAGTCGTCCACCCGCTCGTCGATTTTTTTCATTGTTTAGGAATGGCTCAGAGACTGTTGCTTTGTTTGATAAAAAATTTTTCAAAACTGTAAGGCACAACTGAGTGGACACCATTCAATAAATTCAGCTGGTTTTCGGTAAAAATTTTAACGGCTGATGAGAGATTTTGGTCTGGTAGTGTCACTTTAAGGACGGTCCACGGCGCCTGACGGCGATCTGCGCTTCGAGGCAGCAGCGTCTCGCCGTTTCAAGTTGAAAACTTCCACATTTCAGGCTCTGTTGACGCAGTAAGTCGTCAGAGAACAGAGAACTTTCAGAAGAAGTCGGCATGAGGAGTTTATTCGGACATTCCATTGTTAACGGTCATTTTGTAATGAAAGAACGTGCGGGCAGAGTCGCATGTCGGGCTGGACCCGACCGCGGGGGGTCGCGGCAGGAAAAACACCTCCGTTGGAAATCTTAACGGGCAAGTTGGAACATGCCCAAGCTGTTAAACAATTTCTCAGTTACTCACTTGTTGAAAGCCATTAAAAGCCGCCTGAATTCTACAAATGGTTTTCAACACGGAGGTGTTTTTCCTGTCGCGGCGCACACAGATTTGCCGAGTCGTCACGGAAACGACTCGGCGAATTTGCGCGTACGTCTTTCATTAACAAAATGTCCTTAAACAGTGGAATGTCCGCATAAATTCCTCATGCCGGCCTCTTCTGAATCTTCTCTGTTCTTTCACGATGTCCTGGGTGAATTAAGCCTTAAATTAGGATGTTTTCAGCTCGAAACAGGCCGACGATAGCGCCTGGAAGCGCTGCAGGACGTCCCGCTCCGTGGGAAGTCCTTACACCGACAGAAACACCCCATAATCTCTCATCAGCCGTTAAACTTTTCACAGAAAACCAGCTTAATTTCTCGAATAGTGTCCACTCGGATATTCCTCACAGGTCCAGAAAATTTTTTGATAAAGCAACGCGCGCCGTCTCGAGCAGCGTGTGAAACAAAGGAATTCAGCCGAGAGGGCGGGACCACATCTCACTCAAGGCCTGCCCACAGCGAAATGACGTCACCGACACGCGTGAAAAAACTCACGCATGCGCACGAGGGTTCAAGCATGATTGGTGTAATCACATGTCATTCAAATCCATATAGTTAAAAAAAAAATAAAAGGGTCGGTTTATTATCTAAGAGACCTCGTATATCAATACTCATGGAAATTTATTCTGTTATTTCCATTAATGCCATAGTTGTTGATATATTATGTCTGAATCCATACTATCCAGTGAAAATTCACCATTGTTAGTACAACTGTCTAACCAGTTCACAAAAAGTGGTAACTGGCCTGCATTTCTATAGCATCTGAATCAGAAGATCAAAGCACCTTACAGTGATGCCTTGCATACACTCATTCACACACACACAGTGATGTCAGTGTGCTGCCATGCAAGGCACTCATCTGGTTGGAAGGCCACCACTTTTCTACAAATAATGAATGTTTATGAGTTCAAAGGGCACGCATTGTGTGTGTGTGTGTGTGTGTGTGTGTGTGTGTGTGTGTGTGTGTGTGTGTGTGTGTGTGTGTGTGTGTGTGTGTGTGTGTGTGTGTGTGTGTGTGTGTGTGTGTGTGTGTGTGTGCCCGCATGAGCTTGTGTGGGTGCGCGTGCATGTGCATGCACGAGCACGTGTGGGCGCACGTACATGCGCGTGCGTGTGTGTGCATGTGCAGACTGCAATGGTACCAAACGGATGGAACCAAATTTGCACTCTAAATAGAACCAAGTTGCACTCTAAATGCAATGCAACACAAATGGGATGAATTAATCCATGTCATGTGACATACAAAGCACCAATCAAATGACAATGATCCACTCAGCCATTATATAAAGCCTAATGCCATCAACTCCCCAAATAAAATTATTATCATTATTATGAATGCATTATTATATGAATCTGTATTATAATAGCCAAATGGCCTCTGTGTGTGCATGCGTGTGTGTGTGTGTGTGTGTGTGTGTGTGTGTGTGTGTGTGTGTGTGTGTGTGTGTGTGTGTGTGTGTGTGTGTGTGTGTGTGTGTGTGTGTGTGTGTGTGTGTGTGTGTGTGTGTGTGTGTGTGCGCGCAGGCGTATGGCTTTGATCACACAGAAACTGGGGAGAGCTGACATTTGCCGTTTGGTATGCTTATTGATTAATTGTGTTTTTGTAGTTCAATCGGTTTAGTCAGTTTAGTTAAGGGTCATGTTGTCATTACTATGAGTGAAAAGATTATTGCTTTTGATGTCTTCTGCCACCATCTCTGTGCGTGTGTAAAAATTAAAAGCACCTGCTTGCAGCAGAATGCAGAAAAAACAAAAAGATCTGCATGCATGCGACTGAGGACAGCTGACATTTGCAGTTTGGTATGCTTATGTATTTTGGGTCAAGGATGAATGCTGCGAACATGGAAAGCTGATCGGACTAATATTTTTGAAGAAATTAGCAATTTTAGCTAACCAGTAAACAACAGACATTGTGCTGCAATGCACCATCGGAATTCATGGATTTGTGGTTTTAAATGTTGTTATTGTGATTCACATTAGTTTAACAGTGTTGTTAGTGTTATTAATTTATTGTGTTTTTGTAGTTCAATTGGTTTAGTCAGTTTAGTTAAGGGTCATGTTGTCATTACTATGAGTGAAAAGATTATTGCTTTTGATGTCTTCCGCCACCATCTGTGTGCGTGTGTAAAAATTAAAATCACCTGCTTGCAGCAGAATGTAGAAAAAACAAAAAGATCTGCATGCATGCGACTGAGGACAGCTGACATTTGCTGTTTGGTATGCTTATAACTTTTGGATCAAGGATGACCGACGCCAAAACGGAACGTTGATAGGACTGATATTTTTTGGAGAAACTACGGATATTAGCTAATATTGCTAATTACATTCTGGATATTAAAAGTGTGAGTGTGTGAGTGCATGCGCAATGTTATTTAGTAACATCAATGTAAGTACATAACATAATTGTAAATATGTTAAAAATACATGGATGACACAGGAAAGTGAAAACACTTATTTCTATTGAGGTCTATTTAAAAATCAAATGACAAAATAGAAGTAATAATCAAATACAGTAATAATACTGATAATAATAATAGTATGTATATGATAACAAGAACCTATATTTTATAATATATTACACTATATTATAATTTATGAATACAATAAGACAGTAAATTAACATTAAAAAATTACATAATGAACAGGAAATAACAGGGTTGAGCTCCTCTTCTAAAAATTGTCGAGGTCTAAGGTTATAAAAACATTCTGGACTCACATGTCATTCCAACTCATTATACAAGTATAAGCTTTGTGCAATTTATTACCACCCTTGAAAAATGTCAGCTACCTATTTTATATACACTATCCACTCTAGAGCCCAAGGATCCACACGGGCAACATGCTAGTAATACTATAAATAAGACAAATTTTGAAAACGTCCATCCATCCATTTCCTAAAACTGCTTATTCCAGGTACATATTGAACAGAACGCCAGTCTGTTGCAGCGCCAACACATATAGACAGACAAACACATTCACACACTCACTCACAGCTACGGTAAATTTAGAGTCGCCAGTTCACCTAACCTGCATGTCTTTGGAGGTGGGATGAAAGACTTTCTTACTGTGTGGCTACAGTGCTAAGAGTTAATCCACCATGCTGTTCATTTTGAACATATTACAAATACAATCAAATTAAAATATTAAAGCCTTTGGAAAGCTGTGGTATTTATCATTATTTATTCAACTGTGGTGCTGACCGAGCTATATTAGGTCCTGTTGTTAATGAGAAGGCTCAATCCCCCAAGGCCAAGTCCTAAAGGTTCAAGGCCAAAGCTTGAATTTTAAAAAAAGAAAGAAAATGGATTATTAAATATGGAGGTCACAGAAAAGACAGACAAAGAACATGGAATTTCATTCATTCATTCACAAGAGCAATCAGAGATTTCTGCCATCCGCCAATCCGGATCCGGATCACCTCCAAAATTCAGTGGAGCCTTCCATGCCCTAATACCTATCGGTGGTGCAAATTTGGTAAAAATCTGTAACGTAGTGTTGAAGTAATCCTTCAAAGCCTATATAAAGGGAAATCTTGATACAAAATCCTGATCCGGATCACCTCCAAAATTCAGTTTTGACATAATCCTGCTAACAGACAGACAGACAAATAAGTGTTGATGATTTTATTACATCCTTGGTGGACATAATAGTTGGAAAGGAACACAAAACGTACCACCAGGAACAGAACAACAGAGGAGGGTGATGAGGGACAGGTGTGATGAGTGATCATGCACGGGTATGCCTAATGACTGTGAACTGGAGTAACCATGTGACCTTTTGACTCAACACAAAACAGTGTAACAGAAAGCATAAAGATAAAATAGACAGACCCTTCACCATAAAGTGACAGAATAAAAGCAAAGAGAGGCACTAACTAAAGCTGAGGACACACTATAAGATTTTTCCTGATTTTACCCATGATTCGGTCGGGCAGAGTCAGCGCCAGTCAGCATTAGACAGAGGGGCTAGTTGGCACAGAAATCTGACAGCAGGTTGGGGTCAATACCCAAATTATCAAGTGTATAAGGTGAACAAATCTGACCCGACTTCAGTCGCAGTCACACAAAACGTTTGCATTTTTGAGCCGACTCTGGACATCACCTACCTGATTGCAAACATATGTTGCCAACGGGCAATGAAAAAGAGCAGGCGGGACAAAACAAATAGCATCACAAGACGAAGACAACAGGAAGTAACCAGCGGGAATATCAAAACACGCACTTCTGTATCAAAATGTCCATTTTCTTTCTTCTGAATGGATTTCTCAGAGAAGATAGCTGCACAAAGAAATGCAGCAGCGAGCCCTTTGTCATCCATGTTTGTCCACCCTAGAGACTGACGCTCTCATGGCAGTTTCCATCAAACTCTCGTGCAAATGTTAACTCTGGCGCAAACTCTCACCAGAGTTTGATATGTTCATTTGGCTTGACAAATCATGTAGTCTGTGATCACTTCATCAGGCACAGTGGTTAAATGCATGATCACCAGTGTTTGGGCTGTCATTAAATAAAATGTACTAAAACCAGTTCGTTAGTGTATACTCCAAGTTTTTCCAAATTCTGTAACAACTGTGAAAGTTGTGTAGTGTATCCTCAGCTTGAAAAGTCAACAGAGCGCAATCAAAACAAACAAAAGCACAACAGCAACACACGGGAGGAGAAACCAGTGGTTGATCCCAGAAAAACACTGTGCTACAATGGGGAGAGAGACCAAAGGATGTTCTCACCAAACTAAAAAGATACCAGAGTGTGCGAGCACCATGACATGTTACTCTACTGTTACTTCACAAGCACCTCACAATGTGATACCCACCACCTAATCCACAAAAAATGACCCCAAGGGATGATAGCTTGTTAGCTATTTTAGCTTCTTCCTGCTTTATTTAGTTCTGCCCAGCCTAAAAAAACTAAACTGGCCAAAATGGATTATCAGTTTTTGCACGATACTGGATCAGGAATAAAAATGAACTGAGGACTAATAGGAGACAAGAATCTTTCTCTCATGCTGAAATGAACTGAAAAATACTTTTGCTGAGGCAGAGTGATGAAACTGCCTTACCAAAGGTAAAAACACTTTATGGTTCATTTGGCTTTATAAAGCATACCTGTGTTTTTTATATGTGGGACCATAGCTTGGTTTACTGCCAATGTATTTTTTTTTTTTTTTTTTTTTTTTTTTTTTTGGTGGGGGGGGGGTGTCAGTTGTTAATATTAGATGTGGCATAAATACTTTTCTTATTTGTGATGCAGAACATGTGAGCTCACACAGCCAGTGCAGACCGTTCTGTCACCCCTCATTAGACCTGTTCAAAATGTCAAATGTTACAAAATCTTTTGGGCCACATGTTGTTCTTGTTCCAGTAATAATATAAAAGATCTGTGCCAAATTTTATTATAATCAGACATTGTTTAGGGGTCCCCCACAAAGCAACAACTTTCTCCAAACAAGCGAAAAGGGGAGATGACCTCCAGTAATGGCATCAGAGCCTTCTCCCGTTAGGGTGACGTTGCCTTGCCAGTGGAGGGGGAGGAAAATGTGTCACTCTGGGGGACCTCTAAATCTTATCTGATTGAGTTCAAATTTGGTCTACATCTATAAAACCCCAAGTGGAACAAAAACAACATGTGGCCTGAAGTCTCTCACAACTTTTATTTTTTCACTATACAACATGAGCAACCCTACCTCTCATTCCAGTCATTTCTCATCCTGCTTCAAAAAATAAAACTATCCACATTGTATTTTAATTTTAGCTTAAAGTCTACCTGGGCATTAAAATAACCAAGCAGCCAAATCCACATTCAAGTTGAAATGATTTACTATTTCAAGATGCTTTCTGGGTCAGTCATGCTTCAGATACATGGTGTGATCAGGTCTGACACCGCTTCACTCCAGTATACTGAAGTAGAGCGAGCTGGAGCAAGAGATGACGCTTCAGAGAGTTTGTTGTTGTTGTTGTTTTTCAAATTTGCTACGCCACCTTCTGTCCAAAATGCTTCCACTCCACTCACATATACCCACAGATGCTGTGACCCCACTCAGTCACAAAAATAAGGAGCTCATTGCAATAATAACTTATTAACCTTTACATGCATACACAGCATACTCAGTAAAAAGTGCCCACCTATGGAAAAGACTTGTGCCTCCTTATTGATAGCTGTCTGGCACCTGTCAGGATCTGCCCCAGCCCAGGGTTCATGTCTGGGTTTTCCCCGTAGTTGGGTCTAGGCTTCCGCTGAGGATTTTATGGTTTTACTTTTCATATTTCTATACATTGCCATTTAAGTCTTGGTTTAGTTCTGTTTGTTTCTTTACTTTGTGTAATGCTTTTGTTACCGGTTTAATTCTCTGTTTATCATTTATTTCTGGTTTAGTCATTCATTGCATTACCTGTATTCTGTAGGCCCTGGTTTTGTTTTGTTCATCATTTATTTCCTATTCTGTCAATAGTTTGTTTTGTCATATTTATTGTATTCACTTTCCTGTATCAGGTCCTCTCTAGTTTTAGTTATTACCATTAGTTTTCTAGTTTTCCACTCTTTGACTCGGCACCTTAGTTCTTAGTTTTGCCCCTTTGTTTTGTTCACATTTATTATGGTTTGTCAAGCACATCACGTTTTGCGCCATTGGGTTTTCTGTCACTTAATTATCTTGCCCCAGTTCACTTTGATTTTGTTTTACTGCACTCTCTTGCACTTACCTTTGTCTTCCCCGCTGATGCCCACTTCCAGCACCTTCTGCACACCTGTTCCTCATTTCACACCCTGATTCTTCCACTAGTATTTAAGCCCTCACAGTCTCACAGTCCAGTCCCTTGCCAGATTGTTGTATTTTTGCACTTTCCAGCCTCACGCCATAGTCTTGTTTTGCCTTGTTGCATTTCTGACCTTGCCTGTGTAATCTCTGCCTCGTCTTACCCCTTAACTCTGCTTGTTTTTTGACTTTGCATCTGATTCAGCCCTTTGAACTCCTTGACGCCATTTGGAACTTTGTCTTTTTGGACTCTGCCTTAGCTTGCTACCTGCCTGTACCTCCACGACACTGACTGATACCCTGTGTAACAAACCTGTTGCCTGCTTACCAGATAAAGCCCCTTTTCTTAATCGTACACCTGTGTCTGTGAGTCTGCATATGCCTCCTACAAACTTCAGGGCCAAGCCACCACGAATCATGACAGCACCGGCTCTGACTGTGGGTCACAGAGACAACCCACACGGCAGCCACCCGTCACGGTGGCCACGACCTAGCCATCCATGCATGGGATGAAGAGCGAGCATTTGAGAGCAAGCAAGCAGAGGAGCTCCTCTGCACAATTATAGATATCAAAGCTAAAATGACTCCTTTTCAAGGAAAAATGGAAACTGTATTTATTTCGAGGACATTCACACGTCATGTGACAGTAGCACAAAGGCCTCATTAAGAGCATAAACTCCAACACATTCATATAAATGTGCGCTTTCACGTCAAGACTTTTTATGCTCTCACACACTTTATTTTTTTCCTTTCAAAGAGGTTTATTTTCAGAATAATGAATTAATTGCAGCACAATTATAGCAGCAGTTAATGTATATGTTGGTCATTATTCAGAGTGTGGTATAATGAGGCAGAGAGGGGAAACGAGAAAAGAGAAAAGTGATGTGTTCTCCACTCAAAGTGTGGCATCCTAATTAGCTTTGCCTTCAATTAGAGACTATAGATGAGCAGAGCGGCTCCAAAACGTCTTTATGGGAGTTTATCTATACCCAGAGGACCCTGGAGGCTCATTCACCAAATAGAGTTATTTTAAAACAGTCCTGTGATTTGGAAAGTTTTTAGCAGAAAGTCCATAAAAGAGATGCCAGCAAATAATGCATGTTTATTTCTTTAAATCAGAAAAAAGTTATGTTATTATCTATTTTCTCACATCCGTGAGCAAAGCTTCAAAATTAACTTCAAAACATTTTATTCCCCTTTAATCTGTTTCATTAGCACCAATAATTGACAGAGAAGGTTGGAGATGACTGCGTTTGAATGCCCTGTCTGTATGTTTTCTACTTGTTAGTTTGCTGTGGTGGCTAAAATTATGAATTATGATTATGAAATTATGGAATTTTGTGAAGAGGTCTTCTCTAGATTTAAGGAGTAGTTCAGAAAATACTGGTCAGGCCTCATAACTGAGCCTTTTGGCTCTTTCTTCCGTTTCTTGAACATTGTGAAGTAGGTTTCCTTGTTAAAATTCTTACTTTATGTTGTCATAAAGATGTGATGGCAATAAAAGTCATTGCTCCTGGCTATTCTCTGTTAAATTAATAGAAGTAATAATCTTCAAATACAGTGCAGTGGGAGCTCAAACACCAACTTCAGCAGACCTGCACCACCCCTGGGAGCCCTGATGTGTTATAGAATTATTCAATGGAGCAACGTTCCTTCCTGTTTTGAAGCATCACAGTAACTTCTTGATCCATCTTTGTCAATCTTGAACAAACGTGCAGGTACGTAGTAGTTATCGCCATCATCTGCACCAGTTTTGAAAACACAGTGAAATTTTTGAGCTGTTCAAAAATGTCATCCCAATTCGCCAAACTGGCATCATTATGTGGCCACTTCCAGGTATTTGTAGTTTTAACAGCTTCAATGTTTGATTTGGAGTAAAAATTTGAAACAGAAGCAGAGTTTTTTGCAATTCTGGCCCAAAACGCAGTCAGGCATGGCTCTACTTTTGTTTTCGGTTGGATTTAGGTATGTACTTTCTAAGCCAGCCAGTTGCCAGGTCTGCACTTTATAAGCCAGCTTGATAGGAGACAAGCCAGAGTAAGTCGTTTGATCATTTTTACACTTTTTCTGAATTGTGGGGGATCATAATAGAACAGTGCACTCTGGAAGAGGGGTGTTACAAGGGTGCAGTCACACAGGACCACCCCCCACCCCCCCACTAAAGCCCTAATCACACCGAGATATGACTGTTGGTGAGTGGAGAGTCACCGACAGTCTCCGTTGTAGCCCCTCAGTAATTTGGGAACCAATTTTTTTATTACTTTTATTTTATTTATTGATTTATTTTGCAAAATAATAATAGTAATAATAATGTGATATATTATATAAAACTTTTACGATTGTCAGGCAATCATTAAGGCAACATATTCACAAGGGCGGCACTAATGTTGTGGGACAGTTGTGTGGATGTAGCACAGATTTATGACTGTCTTGCTTGTTTCAGAACATTGCATGACTGTGGCAGGACTGCTGTGCACATGAATTGCAACTATCTTCTCTACCAGCTGCTTTGGATTATGCTGCTGTTTTTGGCATTGTGTATAATCAATGTGTTGTGTTTGACGACTGATGGAAAAGTGATTGTGTGGCTTCTGACTGCAACTCTCCAGCACAAACCCACTTATCTGTCGTACCTCAGAATCTTCTTCTTCTTTGTCTTTCGGCTGTTCCCGTTAGGGGTTGCCACAGCAGATCAATCGTTTCCATCTCACCCTGTCCTCTGTATCTTCCTCTGTCACACCAACCACCTGCATGTCCTCTCTCAGCACATCCATGAACCTCCTCTTTGGTCTCCCTCCTCTCCTCCTGCCTGGTGGCTCCATCATCAGCATCCTTCTCCCTATATACCCTGGGTCCCTCCTCTGCACATGTCCAAACCATCTCAATCTCGCCTCTCTGAATTTGTCTCCAAACCGTCCCACCTGAGCTGTCCCTCTGATATGTTCATTCCTAATCTTGTCCATTCTTGTCACTCCCAAAGAGAATCTCAACATCTTCAGCTCTGCCACCTCCAGCTCTGCCTTCTGTCTTTTTGTTAGTGCCACTGTCTCTAAACCATACAACATAGCTGGTCTCACTACTGTTTTGTAAACTTTCCCCTTCACTCTTGCTGATATTCTTTGGTCACAAATCACTCCTGCCACCTTTCTCCACCCACTCCTCCCTGCCTGCACTCTCTTCTTCACCTCTCTACCACACTCTCCATTACTTTGAACAGTTGACCCCAAATATTTAAACTCATCTACTTTCACCACTTCTACTCCTTGTAACTGCACTATTCCACTGGGCTCCCTCTCATTCACACACATGTACTCAGTCTTGCTTCTACTGACTTTCATTCCCCTTCTCTCCAAAGCATATCTCCACTTCTCCAGACTAGACTCAACTTGCTCACTACTGTCACTACAGATCACAATGTCATCTGCAAACATCATAGTCCATGGGGACTCCTGTCTGATCTCATCTGTCAAGCTGTCCATCACCACTGCAAACAAGAAAGGACTCAGAGTTGATCCTTGGTGTAATCCCACCTCCACCTTGAATGAGTCTGTCATTCCGACTGCGCATCTCACCACTGTCACACTATTCTTGTACATGTCCTGCACTACCTAACATACTTCTCTGCCACTCCAGACTTCCTCATACAATGCCACAACTCTTCTCTTGGCACCCTATCATAAGCTTTTTCTAAGTCCACAAACACACAATGTAACTCTTTCTGTCCTTCTCTGTACTTTTCCAACAGTATTCTCAGAGCAAACATTGCATCTGTAGTGCTCTTTCTCGGCATGAAACCATATTGCTGCTCACAGATCTTCACCTGTTTTCTAAGCCTAGCTTCTACTACTCTTTCCCATAACTTCATGCTGTGGCTGATCAGCTGTATGCCTCTGTAGTTACTGCAGCTCTGCACATCACCCTTGTTCTTTAAAATAGGAACCAGCACACTTCATCTCCACTCCTCAGGCATCCTCTCACTTTCCAAGATTTTATTAAACAATCTGGTTAGAAACTCTACTGCCATCTCTCCTAGACATTTCCATGCCTCCATTGGAATGTCATCTGGACCAACTGCCTTTCCACTCTTCATCCTCTTCATAGCAGCCCTCACTTCTTCCTTGCTAATTTCTTTTACTTCCTGATTTACTCTCACCACATCATCCAGTCTTTTCTCTCGCTCATTTTCTTTATTCATCAACTCTTCAAAATATTCCCTCCACCTTCTCAGCACACACTCCTCACTTGTCAGCACATTACCATGTGCATCTTTTACCACCCTAACCTGCTGCACATCCTTTCCAGCTCTGTCCCTCTGTCTGGCCAATCGGTACAAGTCCTTTTCTCCTTCCTTACTATTCAACTTCTTGTACAGCTCGCAATATGCCTTTTCCTTTGCTTTTGCCACTTCTCTTCTCACCTTACGCCGCATCTCCTTGTACTCCTGTCTACTTTCTTCATCTCTCCGACTATCCCAAAACTTTTTCGCCAACCTCTTTCTCCTTATGCTTTCCTGGACCTCTTCATTCCACCACCAAGTCTCCTTGTCTTCCTTCCACTGTCCAGATGTCATACCCAGTACTGCCCTAGCTGTCTCCCTCACCACATCTGCAGTACTTTTCCAGTTGTCCAAAATTGCTTCCCCTCCAACTAGTGCTTCTCTCACCTGCTCGCTTAATTTCACACAACAGTCTTCTTCCTTCAGCTTCCACCATCTGATCCTTTGTTGAGCTCTCACTCTCTTCTTCTTCTTTACCTCTAAAGTCATCCTACAAACAACCATCCTATGCTGTCTAGTGACACTCTCTCCTGCTACCACCTTACAGTCTGTGATTTCTTTTAGCTTGCATCTCCTATAAAGAATGTAGTCCACCTGTGTGCACCTTCCTCCACTCTTATATGTTACCCTGTGCCCCTCCCTTTTCTTAAAGTAGGTATTCACCACAGCCATTTCCATCCTTTTTGCAAAATCAACTACCATCTGTCCTTCCCCATTCCTATCCTTGATACCATATCTACTCATTACTTCCTCATCACCTCTGTTCCCTTCACCAACATGCCCATTGAAGTCTGCTCCTATCACCACTCTTTCATGCTTGGGCACACTCTCCACCACCTCATCTAACACACTCCAGAAATCTTCTTTCTCCTTCATCTCACAACCTACCTGTGGGGCATATGCACTGATGATATTCATCATCACCCCTTCAATTTCCAACTTCACACTCATCACCCTGTCAGACACTCACTTAACCTCCAACACACTTTTAACATACTCTTCCTTTAAAATGACCCCAACACCATTTCTCTTCCTGTCCTCACCATGGTACAACAACTTGTACCCACCGCCGATGCTCCTGCTCTTACTTCCCTTCCACTTGGTCTCTTGCACACACAATATGTCTACCTTTCTCCTGTCCATCATATCAGCCAGCTCTCTCCCTTTACCAGTCATGCTACCAACATTCAAAGTCCCCACTCTCATTTCCACCCTTCTAGTTTTCTTCTTCTCCCGCTGTTCGTGGCAACGTTTTCCTCCTCTTCTTCGTCGTCTTCGCCCAGTAGTAGCCCAATTTCCACCAGCACCCTGTTGGGCAATAGCACCGGTGGCGGACGTTGTTAACCCGGGCCGCGACCGATCCGGTATGGGAATTCGATTCTGAGTCTGCATAGTTGGGTTGGCTTGTTTTACGCCGGATGCCCTTCCTGACACAACCCTCCTCCTTTATCTGGGCTTGGGACCGGCACTCAGAATGTACTGGCTGCACACCCCATGTGGCTGAGTCATATCTCAGAATACTGTGCCAAATACCTGCCACTCAACTTTTGACCAGGTTTTTGCTGGTTTGTGGTGCAATTACATATATTCTGCTTCCGCATGATACCAGTGCATCACTGCACCTGACTACACTTCATCTTTAGACCAACACATGACCTTGGCTCACATACTGTATAAGCACAATAACTGAGAGTCTAATCATTATACTCTGTATTTACGCAATGCTTGGGTTTGAAAAATGCATCTGCTTTGGGTGGACACTACCAATGACACTCACCACAAAGAAATGTAAATTGAGGCATGATGTTTTGCATTTTAAACATGAACTTTATTATAAATAAATACAAATATAACCAACAACCAACCAACATACATCATAATGCTTTGTTCAGATTGGCAATCACTGTGTCACAGCACTCAGTATTTCCATAAAATAGATTCTCATCTTTTTTTAACCCCACCTAGCTTGCAGCATAGTAATTACTTGTCTCTTGAAACTGTAAAATGTACACACTGACTGAAAAAAATAATGCCAGCTGTATCTTGTGGCTCATGTGTGCAACCGAGCGATGGGGGTCCCAGCCTTGCTAGACAGGATTTTAAGCAATACTGTAAGATCACCTTCTGCTGGATAAACTATATGGTGACCTCACTTCCAACAGCAAAAGTGTGTGTGTGTGTGTGTGTGTGTGTGTGTGTGTGTGTGTGTGTGTGTGTGTGTGTGTGTGTGTGTGTGTGTGTGTGTGTGTGTGTGTGTGTGTGTGTGTGTGTGTGTGTGTGTGTGTGTGTGTGTGTGTGTGTGTGTGCATTGCTTATTTAGTAAAATAAAAATTTTCAAATTGGCAAAAATAATGCTGATATTGATATATTTATAGAAGGGACATATCGGCTGATGTTTTCAGCCAGCCACAACAACCCCAGTTCCAATGAAGTTGGAATGTTGTGTAAAATGTAAATAAAAACAGAATACAATGATTTGCATATCATCTTCAACCTATATTGAATTGAATACACCACAAAGACAAGATATTTAATGTTCAAACTGATAGACTTTTTTGTTTTTGTGCAAATATTTGCTCATTTTGAAATGGATGCCTGCAACAAATTTCAAAAAAGTTGGGACGGGGCAGCAAAAGACTGGGAAAGTTTATGAATGCTCAAAGAACACCTAATTGGAAACAGGTGAGTGTCGTGACTGGAAAGGAGCATCCCCAAAAGGCTCAGTCATTCACAAGCAAAGATGGGGCAAGGACCACCACTTTGTGAACAACTGCGTGAAAAAAATAGTCCAACAGTTTAAGAACAATATTTCTCAACGTTCAATTGCAAGGACTTTAGGGATTCCATCATCTACAGTCCATAATATAAAAAGAAGATTCAGAGAATCTGGAGAACTTTCTACGTGTAAGCGGCAAGGCTGAAAACCAACAATGAATGCCCGTGACCTTTCATCTCTCAGGTGGCACTGCATTAAAAACCAACATCATTGTGTAAAGGATCTTACTGCGTGGGCTCAGGAACACTTCAGAAAACCATTGTCAGTTAACACAGTTCTTCGCTACATCTACAAGTGCAAGTTAAAACTCTACCATGAAAAGCGAAAGCCATACATTAACAACATCCAGAAATGCAGCCACCTTCTCTGGACCTGAGCTCATTTGAAATGGACAGACGCAAAGTGGAAAAGTGTGCTGTGGTCTGATGAATCCACATTTCAAATTGTTTTTGGAAATCATGGACGTTGTGTCCTCCGGACAAAAGAGGAAAGTGATCATCCAGGTTGTTACCAGCGCAAAGTTCAAAAGCCAGCATCTGTGATTGTATGGGGTGTGTTAGTGCCCATGGCTTGGGCAACTTACACATCTGTGATGGCACCATCAATGCTGAAAGGTACATCTAGGTTTTGGAGCAACACATGCAATGTTAGTGTTGGGAAGGTGTCGTAACACGGACCCACAACAGGGGGCGCAAATGAACGGACAATGAGTAAGCCAAAAGGTAACAATTTAATGTTGTGATATTACACAACGAAACGTGTCTTAATTTTCACAGTCAATAAACACCAGGTGACGTGTGGGCAGGCTCGAAGATAGAAGACGCCCGACGAGAGAGAAGCCGCGTCCCACGCGGCCTCCACCACCAACGGCCTGAAGAACACCGGAGCCGCCAAGTCCCGAGTCCCCAGGTGGCCTCTGTCTTCGGCTGTCGACCCTGGTACTGCTGGCAGAAAACAGAAAGATGATGTGTGAGTGTGAGTCCGCACACTCAGTAATTAACAGTCCAAACACAGTTGGGAGGAAGCACCTCCACCTCCAACCTAGGAACACACTAGCAGCTCCTGTAACCACTTATCTGGATGGAGTGAGAGGCGAAGACGTCGCTTCTCTCACTGACCGCCAACCCAGTTGAAAGGGCACCACAGGACAACGGCTGCAAACAGATCAGACGTAAGTCACAGTTTAAATTCAGCAGAGAAATTACCTTAGTACTGGTAGTCGATTTCTCGGCGGGGAGGTGGAGTTGCAGTCCGGCTTATATGGTGGTGTAGATGAGTGACAGCTGGAGTAATGAGTGACAGCTGTCACTTCCTCTGGGTCTGGCGCCCTCTCGTGCTTGGAGCCCGCACTCCAAGCAGGGCGCCCTCTGGTGGTAGTGGGCCAGCAGTACCTCCTCTTCAGCGGCCCACACAACAGTTGGGTTAATTGGAAACTTTATAATTGTCCAGGTCTTCCTTGCAAAAGAGGTCTCGATCTCAATGAGACTAACCTGGTTAAATAAAGATTAAATTAAATTACATAATTGTTGGGCTACAATTAGGACTCAGAAACACGGGTCCCACAACACCCACACTGTGCAATGGGAATGTGTCCCAGAATCTTACGTGTAAATTACACCCCTGTTTTTGTTATTTTATGGACAAAATTTGAGAAAAGTGGTCCTTTATTCTGTTTCCACAGACCTGCCAAATCCTGACAAGCACTTAGTACAAGCAATTCTTGCATCAGGCTCATTGATTCTATGTTATAACTTGCATGAGGTGAACAGTGCGACCATTTGCCAAATGAGATTGAAAGCAGTGTTTCCTGCTGAACTGATTTACTGCAGAGGCGACGGCCACCGACCACCGAGTCAAACCCAATTGTTCTAATGTCAAAAAATGGCAGCAAAGTGGGATTAAATCAGGTTTGTTTGGCAGCCAGGCTGCAGCCTTCTTCCACTTGGGTCCCTGAAGGGAGGTGAGCAAACAAACAAATAAAGGAGGGAGTGCACATGCACACACACATAAACACACACGCTTGGCACTTGACCAAGGCCCTGGACCCTGCCAGCACTCTACACTCACTATAATTAGCCGTGTCCTCAGGAGCTTCTCCAAAACCTGGCAGCGCTCAAACAGGACTTTTATTTTGAACAGACATTCATGTAATATACAGAACCCAGAATATCTATCCCAAAGATCATGATCCTATGACATAAATTTCCACAAATATTACACAGGTTTAGTTCTAGAAGATTAGACAATTCAACAAAGACTCATTTGATCTACTGAAATTTCCTTTTTAAATTCATAGACCATTCATCCACCACAAAACTTCTTACATGTCCATTCGTGACTTTTTGAGATAAGCTGCTTGGACACAAATGGTGATGAAAATGTAAGACTCAAACACAGCAGTGAGTCTTCCTCGGGATGAATCAAGGTGAAACATGTGACAGTGTCATGAATTAAGGCTGAAATGATCAATATTGGAAGTTGTTGTCAAATTGTTGTCCTGCACACACACACAGTCCTCGCTGTTCGCACATGTAAATGAAGGTGCGGCTGAGCTCCTATCAGGCTGAACCGCCGCCGCTGACAAGAGACGGAGCTGAGCAGATCCATCACTGTGATGTATTAGAGAGAGACACCCAGAGAGTGGGGGGGTGGGGGTGGGGGGTGAGACCGCACCGGGTCACCAGAGGTCTTCATCACACCTCGCCATGGCTTAACGTGGAAGCTTCATTTGCATCACAGTGCCTTTAAAAGGGGTCATATTATTAATGCTTTCAACAAGCTCATACCAGTCAGAAATAATGTGTACAAAAAATGCCTTTTTCCACACAGAAACTGGTATTTATGAAGAACAAATGAGAAGTGCCAGAACCTATCTTCAGCCTAAATAAAAGTTTTGTTCTCTGCACCTAGTTTCCCTGTTAACGACACAGTTTTGAATAATTAAGGCCATGGTCACTTTGAGTGATGCGTAATGTTCCAGTGGGTCCACGGCATGGTGATTGACCTTTCTGAGCATTGCTAAACAAATATCTGAGATAATATGGCTTGATGTGCAATTAAATGGTAAATGGACTGCATTTATATAGCGCTTTTCCATCTGCATCAGATGCTCAAAGCGCTTTACAATTATGCCTCTCATTCACCCCGATGTCAGGGTGCTGCCATACAAGGTGCTCACTACACACCGGGAGCAATATGGGATTAAAGGCCTTGCCTAAGGGCCCTTAGTGATTTTCCAGTCAGGCGGGGATTTGAACCCATGATCTTCTGGACTCAAGCCCAAGCACTTAACCACTAGACCATCACCTCCCCCAAGTTAGCAGTTATTTGCATTAATGAAACATCTAAGAAGTCTGTGGTCCGGTATTTCTGTTCAGTGATTTTTTTTTTTTTTTAATTTGTTTGGGGTTTTTTTTTAATATTATTTCAGTAGATTATTAGCACTGTTAGCACTTATTAACGGGTATCAATAGTTTGCCGGCATTAGCTCGAGTGATAATGCAATGATTATAGTAGAAGAGACAGACCCCATATCAATTTTTTATAATTTTTAATACCTGCACCCCAAGCCACTAGTAATAAAGACCACCACCCAATCCAAAAATATATGCGCTAATCAAACACTTGTGTTGGGGAAAGTGTGTGACATGGACCCACAACAGGGGGCGCAAATTAACGGTCAATAGATGAGCCAAAAGGTAACAATTTAATGTTGTGAATTTGCGCAACGAATATACAGACAATCTCAGAATCTGATAGCAGTCAATACACAAAGGTGACGTGTGGGCAGGCTCGAGGATAGAAGACGTCTGTCCTGAGAAGAGCCGGAACCACACGATTTCCGCCGCCACCGAACCTGGTGAATACTGGAGCCGCCAAGTCCAGAATTCCCAGGTGATCACCGTCCCCGACTGTCGGATCTGGTACTGCTGGCGAGGAGCACAAACAGTGAGATGTGGGTGTGTGCACACCCAGTAACCAAAACAGTCAGAAGGTGGAAAGTCACCTCCACCCCTAATCACACACTCGTGCAGCTCCTGTTAACCACTTATCTGGTTGGGGTATGAAGCGAAGCCGTCGCTGTTCACACCAAATGCCAATCCAGCAGATAAGGCTCACAACAGGAAAGCGGCTGCAAAAAGAGTTCAGACTATGACACAGTTTTCAGTACAGCAGAGAATTACCTTCACAGGTAGATGATATCTCGGCAGCGAGGTGGAGATGACATCTGGCTTTTATGGAGTGATGAAATGATGGGTGACAGCTGTCATGAGTTGATGTGTGACAGCTGTCACTCCCGGTTGTGTCCGTGGCGGCAGCGCCCTCTCGTGCCTGAAGCCCGCACTTCAGGCAGGGCGCCCTCTGGTGGTGGGCCAGCAGTACCTCCTCTTCTGGCGGCCCACACAACAGGACCCCCCCCTCAACGGGCACCTCCTGGCTTGTCCGGGTGACGTCGGTAGAAGTCGGCCAGGAGGTCCGGGTCTAGGATGAAGTCCTCTTCACCCAGGAGCGTTCTTCAGGTCCATACCCCTCCAAGTCCACCAGATACTGAAACCCCCGGCCCTTCCGACGGACGTCCAGGAGCCTGCAAACCGTCCATGCAGGCTCCCCATCGATGATCCGGGCAGGAGGCGGCGCCGGTCCGGGAGCACAGAGGGGTGAGGTGTGGTGTGGCTTGATCCGGGAAACATGAAAAACCGGGTGGACCCGCAGTGAAGCTGGGAGCTGGAGCTTCACTGCGGCCAGACTGAGGACTTTGAGGACTTTGAATGGACCAATATACCTGTCCTTGAGTTTGGGTGAGTCCACTTGGAGGGGGATGTCCTTCGTTGAAAGCCACACCTCCTGCCCGGGCTGGTAAGCAGGGGCCGGGGAACGCCGGCGGTCTGCATGGGCCTTCGCTCTCGTCCGGGCCTTCAACAAGGCAGAACGGGCGGTGCGCCACACCTGACGGCATCTTCGCAGGTGTGCCTGGACCGAGGGCACACCGACCTCTCCCTCCACCACGGGGAACAATGGGGGCTGGTACCCCAGACACACCTCAAATGGGGAGAGGCCAGTGGCAGAGGACACCTGGCTGTTATGGGCGTACTCAATCCAGGCCAGATGGTGACTCCAGGCCGACAGGTGCGCGGATGTAACACAGTGGAGGGCCTGTTCAAGTTCTTGGTTGGCCCGCTCTGCCTGTCCATTCGTCTGAGGGTGATACCCGGACGAGAGGCTCACGTTGGCCCCCAGTTCTCTGCAGAAACTCCTCCAAACCTGTGAGGAGAACTGAGGACCACGATCCGAGACAATGTTAGTTGGTATCCCATGCAGACGTACGACGTGGTGGACCAGGAGGTCTGCTGTCTCCTGGGCTGTAGGGAGCTTCGGGAGGGCCACGAAGTGGGCCGCCTTGGAGAAATGGTCCACTATCGTGAAGATGGTCGTCATGCCCTGGGACGGCGGGAGGCCCGTGACAAAGTCCAGGCCAATGTGAGACCAGGGGCGACGAGGCACCGGAAGCGGTTGCAGAAGTCCTTGTGTCTTGGAGTGGTCTGCCTTGCCCCTGGCACAGGTGGTGCAGGCCTGGACATACTCCCAGACGTCGGCTTCCATGGACGCCCACCAGAAGCGCTGCCGGACAACTGCCATGGTCCTACACACCCCTGGATGACAGGAGAGCTTGGACCCGTGACAGAAGTCCAAGACTGCAGCTCTGGCCTCTGGTGGGATGTATAAACGGTTCTTTGGTCCAGTTCTGGGGTCCGGGCTCCGTGCCAGGGCCTCCCGGACAGTCTTCTCCATGTCCCAGGTGAGGGTGGCCATGATAGTGGACTCCGGAATGATGGGCTCCGGTGGATCCGACAGCTCAGTCTTGACCTCATCTTCATGCACCCAGGACAAGGCATCCGATCTCTGGTTCTTGGTCCCAGTGTGGTAGGTGATTCGGAAGTCAAAACGCCCGAAGAACAGTGACCAGCGGGCTTGCCTGGGGTTCAGCCGCTTGGCGGTCCTGATATACTCCAGGTTCCGATGGTCAGTGAAAACCGTGAACGGCACAGACGCTCCCTCCAACAGGTGTCTCCACTCCTCAAGAGCCTCTTTCACCGCAAGGAGTTCTCGATTGCCGACGTCATAGTTCCGTTCAGCTGGGGTCAACCTGCGAGAAAAGTAGGCACACGGGTGAAGAACCTTATCGGTCTCTCCGCTCTGGGATAGCACGGCTCCTATCCCTGAGTCAGAGGCGTCCACTTCAACCACGAACTGGCGGCTAGGGTCGGGCTGCACCAGAACTGGTGCAGACGAGAACCGGCGTTTCAACTCCTTGAACGCGGGTTTCGCACCGATCCGACCAAGTGAAGGGGACTTTTGGAGAGGTCAGGGCTGTCAGGGGGCTAACTACCTGACTGTAGCCCTTAATGAACCTCCTGTAGAAATTTGCGAAGCCGAGGAACTGTTGCAGCTTCCTACGGCTTGTTGGTTGGGGCCAATCTCTCACCGCCGCAACCTTGGCCGGATCAGGGGCGACGGAGTTGGAGGAGATGATGAACCCCAGGAAGGACAAAGAGGTGCAGTGAAACTCACACTTCTCACCCTTCACAAACAGCCGGTTCTCCAACAACCACTGCAGAACCTGACGTACATGCTGGACATGAGTCTCAGGGTCCGGGGAAAAGATGAGTATGTCATCCAGATATACGAAGACGAATCGGTGCAGGAAGTCCCGCAAGACGTCATTAACCAAAGCTTGGAACATCGCGGGGGCATTAGTGAGGCCGAACGGCATGACCAGGTACTCAAAATGACCTAATGGGGTGTTAAATGCCATCTTCCATTCGTCTCCCTTCCGGATCCGAACCAGGTGATACGCATTCCTAAGGTCCAGTTTGGTGAAAATTTGGGCTCCATGCAGGGGCGTGAACACTGAATCCAACAGGGGCAAAGGGTATCGATTACGAACCGTTATGTCGTTCAGCCCCCTATAATCAATGCATGGACGGAGTCCGCCATCTTTCTTGCCCACAAAAAAGAAACCTGCACCCATCAGGGAGGTGGAATTCCGGATCAGCCCGGCAGCTAATGAGTCCCGGATGTAGGTCTCCATTGATTCGCGCTCAGGACGTGAGAGGTTGTACAGCCTGCTGGACGGGTACTCAGCGCCCGGGACCAAATCAATGGCACAATCGTACGGACAGTGCGGGGGAAGGGTGAGCGCCAGATCCTTGCTGAAGACGTCAGCAAGGTCGTGGTACTCAACCGGCACCGCCGTCAGATTGGGAGGGACTTTAACCTCCTCATTAGCATTTACACCGGGAGGAACCGAGGATCCTAAACACTTCCGGTGGCAGGTTTCGCTCCACTGAGTCACAACCCCAGACGGCTAATCATTCCTGGGATTGTGTTTAATCATCCATGGGAAGCCCAAAATCACGCGGGAGGTAGAAGGAGTTACAAAAAACTCAATCTCCGCCCGGTGATTCCCAGACACTACCAGGGTTACAGGTAGTGTCTTGTGTGTGATAAAAGGGAGAAGAGTGCCATCTAGTGCTCGCACCCTCACTGGTGAAGAAAGCGCCACCAGAGGGAGCCCTACCTCCCTTGCCCATCTGCTATCCAGCAGATTCCCTTCTGACCCCGTGTCCACCAGTGCTGGGGCTTGAAGGGTTAAATCCCCGCTCAGGATTTTAACTGGGAGTCGTGTTGACAGATGTGTATGACCCAAGTGAATGTTTTGACCCCCCCCTCAGCCCAGTCTCTAAGGGCGGGCGTTTGTGTTTTGACCGTTTGAGGCAGTCTCTCTGCTGATGCTCACTCGAGCCGCAGACAAAACACTCCCCGCGGACCAGCCTCCTCTGTCTGAATGTGGCCCTGCTCGTGTCCCTAGCACCGTCAGCAGGGGGAGCTGTAGCCACACGGAGCGCTGTGGCTGTGGAGTGTGGGGAAGACGGCTCTCTTTCGGACCCGGGAGGAAGAGGGACGGCTTGTGCCTGACCACGCCCTTCGCCTCGCTCCCGTCGGCGTTCTTCTAACCGATTGTCCAATCGTATAACCAAATCGATAAGCTCAGCCAAATCCCGCGGTTCCTCCTTAGCCACCAGGTGCTCCTTCAGGACCAACGACAGTCCGTTTATGAAGGCGGCGCGGAGTGCAGTCATATTCCAGCCGGATCTCGCAGCCGTGATGCGGAAGTCGACTGCATATTCGGCTGCGCTCCAGCGCCCCTGTCTCATTGACAGCAGCACAGTAGACGCGGTTTCGCCTCTGTTAGGGTGATCAAAAACAGTTCTGAGCTCCCTCACAAACCCAGTATAAGAGGCGAGGAGCCATGAACTCTGTTCCCAAAGCGCTGTAGCCCAAGCGCGTGCCTTGCCTCGAAGCAAATTAATCACGTAAGCCACCTTGATGGCGTCAGACGCGTACATCACGGGACGTTGTGCAAAGACGAGCGAACACTGCATAAGAAAGTCCGCGCACGTCTCCACACAACCTCCGTACGGCTCTGGGGGGCTTATGTATGCTTCAGGGGATGGTGGGGGGGGTCGTTGAATGACCAGTGGAATGTCTGTATTCGGCACCGGGTCGGCAGGAGGAGGAGCTGCAGCAGCGCCCTGAGCGCGCGCTTCCACCTGTGCGGTGAGAGCCTCCATCCTGCGATTAAGGATGATGTGTTGCTCGGTCATCAGGTCCAGCCGAGCGGTAAAGGCGATGAGGATGTGCTGCAACTCACCAATCACGCCTCCAGCCGACGCCTGCGCACCCTGCTCTTCCATTGGCTGTCCAACAGATGGTTGACGCCCCTCGGGATCCGTCACGGTGGCCGAGATATCCTGTTGGGGAAAGTGTAGTGACACGGACCCACAACAGGGGGCGCAAATGAACGGTCAATAGATGAGCCAAAAGGTAACAATTTAATGTTGTGAATGTGCACAACGAATATACAGACAATCTCAGAATCTGATAGCAGTCAATACACAAAGGTGACGTGTGGGCAGGCTCGAGGATTGAAGACGTCTGTCCTGAGAAGAGCCGGAACCACACGATTTCCGCCGCCACCGAACCTGGTGAATACTGGAGCCGCCAAGTCCCGAATTTCCAGGTGATCACCGTCCCCGACTGTCGGATCTGGTACTGCTGGCGAGGAGCACAAACAGTGAGATGTGGGTGTGTGCACACCCAGTAACCAAAACAGTCAGAAGGTGGAAAGTCACCTCCACCCCTAATCACACACTCGTGCAGCTCCTGTTAACCACTTATCTGGTTGGGGTATGAAGCAAAGCCGTCGCTGTTCACACCAAACGCCAATCCAGCAGATAAGGCTCACAACAGGAAAGCGGCTGCAAAAAGAGTTCAGACTATGACACAGTTTTCAGCAGAGAATTACCTTCACAGGTAGATGATATCTCGGCGGCGAGGTGGAGATGACATCCGGCTTTTATGGAGTGATGAAATGATGGGTGACAGCTGTCATGAGTTGATGTGTGACAGCTGTCACTCCCGGTTGTGTCTGTGGCGGCAGCGCCCTCTTGTGCCTGAAGGCCGCACTTCAGGCAGGGCGCCCTCTGGTGGTGGGCCAGCAGTACCTCCTCTTCTGGCGGCCCACACAACAACTTGAACCTAAACGAACCTGTTAGCCTTAGTTTGTTTGGTAACTATGAGATAGACAGACATGTTTGAGCTTCATTCATTTGTCAGTCTTGCTCACACTCCACACTTTTTTTTTTTTTACCTATTTATGGGTTGGCCAAGAGTTACGTGGAGTCAGGCACTGCCAAGATGGTGACATTTAGACCTGCCCCAATTTTTCTTCATACCTTTTTCAGAAAATCAATGAGTAACATCATGGAGGGTTTGTCTAGTAAAGTTGTGTGTAACTAGCACAGTGGTTTCCAACTTTTGAGGAGAATTAAGTGAGTTATTGCATTTGGTTTGTTTGTTTGTTGGTTTGGGGGTGATATGATAGGTTTCCCCCCTCTTCTTTTTGGTTCATCCAAAGGAATATATATATATATATATATATATATATATATATATATATATATATATATATACACTCAACAAAAATATAAACGCAACACTTTTGGTTTTGCTCCCATTTTGTATGAGATGAACTCAAAGATCTAAAACTTTTTCCACATACACAATATCACCATTTCCCTCAAATATTGTTCACAAACCAGTCTAAATCTGTGATAGTGAGCACTTCTCCTTTGCTGAGATAATCCATCCCACCTCACAGGTGTGCCATATCAAGATGCTGATTAGACACCATGATTAGTGCACAGGTGTGCCTTAGACTGTCCACAATAAAAGGCCACTCTGAAAGGTGCAGTTTTATCACACAGCACAATGCCACAGATGTCGCAAGATTTGAGGGAGCGTGCAATTGGCATGCTGACAGCAGGAATGTCAACCAGAGCTGTTGCTCATGTATTGAATGTTCATTTCTCTACCATAAGCCGTCTCCAAAGGCGTTTCAGAGAATTTGGCAGTACATCCAACCAGCCTCACAACCGCAGACCATGTGTAACCACACCAGCCCAGGACCTCCACATCCAGCATGTTCACCTCCAAGATCGTCTGAGACCAGCCACTCGGACAGCTGCTGAAACAATCGGTTTGCATAACCAAAGAATTTCTGCACAAACTGTCAGAAACCGTCTCAGGGAAGCTCATCTGCATGCTCGTCGTCCTCATCGGGGTCTCGACCTGACTCCAGTTCGTCGTCGTAACCAACTTGAGTGGGCAAATGCTCACATTCGCTGGCGTTTGGCACGTTGGAGAGGTGTCCTCTTCACGGATGAATCCCGGTTCACACTGTCCAGGGCAGATGGCAGACAGCGTGTGTGGCGTCGTGTGGGTGAGCGGTTTTCTGATGTCAATGTTGTGGATCAAGTGGCCCATGGTGGCGGTGGGGTTGTGGTATGGGCAGGCGTCTGTTATGGACGAAGAACACAGGTGCATTTTATTGATGGCATTTTGAATGCACAGAGATACCGTGACGAGATCCTGAGGCCCACTGTTGTGCCATACATCCAAGAACATCACCTCATGTTGCAGCAGGATAATGCACGGCCCCATGTTGCAAGGATCTGTACACAATTCTTGGAAGCTGAAAATGTCCCAGTTCTTGCATGGCCGGCATACTCAGCGGACATGTCACCCATTGAGCATGTTTGGGATGCTCTGGACCGGCGTATATGACAGCGTGTACCAGTTCCTGCCAATATCCAGCAACTTCGCACAGCCATTGAAGAGGAGTGGACCAACATTCCACAGGCCACAATTGACAACCTGATCAACTCTATGTGAAGGAGATGTGTTGCACTGCATGAGGCAAATGGTGGTCACACCAGATACTGAATGGTATCCCCCCCCCCCAATAAAACAAAACTGCACCTTTCAGAGTGGCCTTTTATTGTGGGCAGTCTAAGGCACACCTGTGCACTAATCATGGTGTCTAATCAGCATCTTGATATGGCACACCTGTGAGGTGGGATGGATTATCTCAGCAAAGGAGAAGTGCTCACTATCACAGATTTAGACTGGTTTGTGAACAATATTTGAGGGAAATGGTGATATTGTGTATGTGGAAAAAGTTTTAGATCTTTGAGTTCATCCCATACAAAATGGGAGCAAAACCAAAAGTGTTGCGTTTATATTTTTGTTGAGTATATATACAAGGGTAGGCTGAAGAGTTCTAAGGCTGACTGTGATGCAGTTGTTGAATTGAACAAATTCAGGGTTATTTTTCTACATAGTCTCCCTGTAACTCCACACACTTCTTCCAGCAGTGCTTGAGTGCTTCGATTCCCTTGGCATAGAAGCTTTCATCTTGAGAGTGAAAATAGTCCTCAACAGCAGCCATCACCTCATCATTGCTCCGATAGTGCTTCCCAGCCAAGTTTTTTTTTTCAGGTTTGGGAAGAGATGAAAGTCCGAGGGTGCCAAGTCAGGGGAGTATGGTGGGTGATCTACCAGTTCGAATCCACACTCATGGATAGTGGCCATGGCCACTGTTGACTTGTGAGCTGGGGCATTGTCTTGATGGAACAGCACCCCTTTCGTCAGCTTTCCTGGTCGCTTCTTTTTGATAGCCTCGCGTCACTGTCTCAGTAGGTTAGAATAGTACTGTCCATTTATGGTTTGTCCCTTTTCAAGATAGTCCACGAACACAATGCCCTTGGCATCCCAGAAAACTGAAACCATGACCTTCCCCGCAGACGAAACAACCTTGGTCTTCTTTGGAGGTGGTGACCTTGGGTGTTTCCACTGCATTGATTGTTTTTTTTTTGTCTCTGGTTCAAAGTGGTGAACCCAATACTCATCCTGGGTAAGAAAACGTTCCATGTAATTGGCTGGATCCTCTTCAAATTGCGCCAAGTTTGCCTTCGACACGACTAGCCTGGTGCGTTTCTGATCAGGCATCAGAAGACGTGGCACCCACCGAGCTGACACCTTTGACATTCCAAGTTCTTCATGCAATTCTCTCACGGGATATTCCCACAGCATCTGCTAGCTGATTAATCGTCGATCGTCTTTCGTCTATCACCATTTCATGAACAAGAGCAATGTTTTTCTGGGTTGTGGCTGTTGCAGGCTGCCCAGACCTTGGGTCGTCTTCAAGGTTCTCTCTGCCCCTCTTAAATTCAACTGCCCACTTCTGCATTGTAGATATGGAGGGAGCTTCATCCCCTAATGTAGCAACCATATCCGCATGAATGTCCTTGGGCTTTAACCCCTTCTTATGCAGGTACTTAATCACACCGCGATGCCAGATTTTAAATTTCTTTAATTCTTCCTCCATCGTATCCAAAAGTTGTCCCAAATGATCCCCACTACAAAATACAGTTGTATCATCAGCAAACAAAACACAAGTCAGGGACTTAGAAGCCAAACATATATCATTAATATATAATAGAAATAACAATGGACCAAGGACTGAACCCTGGGGCACCCCACATGTGATCTTCAAATTTTCAGAATTTATCCCACATAAATGAACATACTGATACCTATTGTATAAATAACTCGCTATCCACCCATATGCCAATTCCCTGATACCATACTTCTTCAATTTGCCCAGTAATAAGGCATGATCTCTGGTATCTAATGCTTCCTGTAAATAAAAAAAAACCCAACAGTGTATTTCTTATTCTCAATTACATTTGTAATTCGTTCAATAAAGTCAACTAAAGCCAATGAAGCCACTAAGTATATGATGTTTCGCTATGAAATCATACAACCTCCTTGCAAATACCTTTTCCAGAATTTTAGAAAATTGCGGTAACAGTGAGATTGGCTTATAGTTCGAAAAGACATGTTTATCATTTTTATTTGAGAAGGAAATTTCCCCATCATTAATGACAAATTACAAATATAGGTTAAAGGTTTAACAATACAATCAATGATATTTTTTTATCAAAAACATATCAAAATTTAAACTGTCAGTTGATTTTTTTCATTATGTTTTGCCACTTGAATGTGAGCACCTTCACGAATGTCATTAATTGCGTGTTGGACCCTGACCCTGCCCAGGCAACCTGCACATGCACTCACATGTTCATTGCTTTTTTCATGACTTTTATATGCCTGGTCAAAGTTAGACAGATACCCAAAACCCAATTTTGACCAGACAAGACATCCCTGAGATGGTTTCCTCAAGAGACATTGCCAACAGTACATTTTCTTTGTCACAACACATCCAGTCGTACCAGGAGAGCTGAAAAGACCTGTTACTTTCCCTACTTTTTTGGACCAAATCAGTCTTAGGTGTTGATCTGCCCTGCTGTTTAATTACAAGTTTTTCCCCGTAAGGAAGACTATGAAATGGCTTTGCCAAAATCAGGCCGACAGTATTAGCATTGTCTGGCCTTGCGTGTGCACCTGCTTGCTGGCTAGTTCACTCTGACCTAGCCAACAGTATGAATGATTGATTGAAGGAACTAATGAAACGATATTAAACTCGAACAAGGAAATGTTGAAATTACTGAAACAAGGAAACAAGGAATACTATGAGTGTGTTTTAAGCGAATACCAAGAAATGGGTTGCAGTTTCCTTCGACTTCACTTGCAAAATCCGCGTTGGGACTGAGCTCCCAATGATTAGGTGACAATGTATATCTCAAAATAGCTGTCAGTCAAAATGGGATTTAGCCTTTCAAATGATCTGCCAATCATTGTGCGGAAGCTCAGCTTCCAGGCCCACCCACAGCTCCATTCACCCCTCGAGTGAATCCTCCCAAACCTGTTCCATGCAGTCCCATTAAAGTGAACGGATGCTCAGCTTCTATGGGCAAATGCACTGACCACAGACTGTATAACAAAATGATCTCTTAAAATCTATGACACTGACGCTAACAAAGTCGAGTCAGTCGATTTGTGATAAGTAGCTGATTCTGCATTTGTAGTCAATGAAATGTTACACAACTGTACATATTTGACAATTTCATTTTTAACATTTTAGGGGAAGCTGAGCTTCCCTTGCAATCTTAGAGAAATTACCTCTAACAAGCTCATTTCGAGCTACATTTAACACCTGCTCCTAATGCCCAGCATGCATGTGATGGTAAGATTATCGCCTGCAACACTCCCAGGCATGGCCAGGTGGCAGACAGGTATATGGTCAAGTCTATAAGCAATTAATCTAATGCATTAAAGTTCATTAATTTAATCAGTTTATCCTCTTTATATGCCCTTTTAATTGAAAGACTTACAAGATGATGGCATTGACTGTTTTTTTGTGGTGAGATGGCCAAGTGCTCTGTGCACTTCCATTCAAAACAAAAGGTTCATGGTTCCAGACCACCCATGCCCATTCTCCATGCAATGTAGAGTTGTTTCAGGAAGTGCATCTGGCATAAGAACTTGTTTTTGGTTTGTCATGTTAACAAATTGAAGGGGATGGACTCATTCATCGAGTATCCATTTATTCTTTCACACACTGCATTTGACATTTTCTTCAACTGTGAGTGCTACAGACATGTTTAACAGTCATGCACAAAGTTGGCTAATGCAACTATGAGAGAAGAACAGTATTGAGAGAATGTTCTGATTTTGTAGCTCAAGTTGACAGTGGGCTTACGTACCGCTTAAGGCATCCAAGAGCTGTTTTCCGTGAGGTGTGTGAGGAAATGGGTCTGGCTTTAACCATGCAGGTCCTGTCAGTCTTCAGGTTTTGACAACTTGCCACAGGGACATTTCAGCTGGCCGACAGGCCTGGAATAACTCCATCGACAATGAGCCATGTCATGCCAATCATGGGGAATAGCATTATTAATCTAAGTCAGCACTACATCAGATGCATGCTCCCATACACTGGAGGTGTGCAGGCCAACATCGAAATGCAATTTTCAACCATGCGCAGATTTTCAAAACATAATCGGAGCAACTGACTGCACACATGGTGCAATAAGGGCACCTCGAGATAATGGATTAATGTTTGTAAATAGAAAGCACATTCATTCCATCGATGTCGAAATCATTTGTGATGCACAAACAATGATGATAAATGTCAAACTCAACTTGTGGCAAAATACTATCAATGCAAAGAAAAACATCCATGCAATGGAAAAATATACAAATAGATGCTTACTATTGAGGTTTTGTAGTCTGCAATTTAAAATCTGGTTTGTGCATCTTGTTTTCTTTTTTTTTTTTTGTAGAGGAGTGTGTCTGGTCCCTAAATGTCTGGCTATTGAACCCATTTATTAATCTACAGATGGTACAGCAAGTGTACCATGCACAGCCATGCTCGCTCCATCGTGGAGCACTGCACTCGTTGAATCCGAGGGTTTGATTATATAAACCAGAAAAGATGTGCTGCATTTTCTGAACATATGTTGTGTTGCATAAAAGGTAAAGGTAGAGTCCCATACTCTTTTTACTGAGCTTCAGATGTGCTAGTTAGAGCTGCACGTGTAGGGCCACAGCATAATGAGGTAGGGTGGACAGTTCCTTTCCTCACCGACTTATACCTTCCCAAACTATTAGTCAGGTACTACTTTTACTTTTGGGTGGTCAGCAGGGGGCCCTGGGTGCCATCTCCATCTAGGACTCAAATGAGCAACCTTCTGCCAGCCCAATCTCCCGGCATTAGATCATGATACCATTACGAAATGTCATGATGGAGCAGTCTAATCCTAACCCTAACACCCCACAGAGGGTCCACAAAACGGCCCAGTCTCATGGCAGTTCATGACCTAACTGTGATACCATCACAAAAATCTATTACATTTTGTGAGGGTATCATGAGCTAATAGATTACAGTACATCCAGAAATTATTCACAGCACTTCACGCTTTGTTTTGTTTCAGCTTTATTCCAAAATGGATGAAATCCATTTTTCCCTCAAAATTTTACTCACAACACTCCATAATGACAATATGAAAATCAATTTTTTTTTAATTTATGCAAATTTATTTAAAAAAAAAACTAAGAAATCACATGTACATAGGTATTCACACCCATTGATCACACCTTTGGCAGCAATTACAGTTTCAAGTCTTCTTGAATATGATGCCAAGTGCTTGGTGCACCTATCTTTGGGCAGTTTTGTCCATTCCTCTTTGCAGCACCTCTCAAGCTCCATCAGGTTGGATGGGGAGCATCGGTGCACAGCCATTTTCTCTCCAGAGATGTTCAATCGGATTCAGGTCTGGGCCACTCAAGGACATTCACAGAGTTGTCCTGAAGCCACTCCTTTGATGTCTTGGCCGTGTGCTTAGGGTCATTGTCCTGGTGAAAGACGAACCATTGCCCCAGTCTGAGGTCAAGAGTGCTCTGGAGCAGGTTTTCATCCAGGATGTCTCTGTACATTGCTACATTCATCTTTCCCTCAATCCTGACTAGTCTCCCAGTTCCTGCCACTGAAAAACTATACAGTTATTTTAGTATTTTTATACATTATAAATCAGGGATGCCCGACCAGTTGATCGCAGAGATACAGGGTCACACCTCCTCTAGGGAAGTCTGACCACAATCTGGTCCACCTACAGCTACAGTATATCCCTCTGCTCCAAAGGCAGCTGGTAACTACTCGCTCTGTCAGGAAGTGGTCCCCTGAAATGGACAGTGCCCTGACACACTGTCTGAAGGATTATCTTAACTTCTGTGCAGATGTGGTCTGCCCAACCAAGACTCTCCACTGTTACCCTAACAACAAACCATGGGTAACGCGGGAAGTCGAAGCTGTCCTCAACAGGAAGAAGGCCGCCTTCAGGAGCAGAGACATGGAGGCAATGAAGGCAGCACAGCGAGAGGTGAAACTCTGCATGAGGGAAGCAAAGAACAGCTACAGGAGAAAAATAGAGCACAAGCTGAAACAAAATAACATGAGAGTGGTCTGGGAAGGTGTGAAAACAATCACAGGCCATAAAACAAAGACCAGAGACACAAGGGGGACAACGGAGTGGGTGAACAAAATTAACAACTTCTTCAACCTGTTGTGTGTTGGGGGGGCGTGGCTGGCTGTTTTGGTGTTCTTTTCTTTTCTTTGCTCTCCAGGTGGCATGAGGGCTGATTTGTCTGTGGAGAAAGTGCTGGCTGAAGAGTCCTCACCCTTATTAGCGTCATGTGGAACACCTGTGGCAGGGGCTCACGTGCGGCCTTGAAGACTTGCAGCTGAAGCGGATAATTGGATGGCGTTCTGCATATAAGTCATGTGTGATTTGAGCAGAGCTGCCGGGAACTCAACCTTGTGACGTGTGTTTGTGAGACGCTGAGGACCGCGCTTGGGTCTGACATATCGAGCCCATGAAGCAGGGAAGGGTGAGGACACATGCTGTCAGCACACGCTAAAGGTAATTAAGCGATTAAGTAATTGTTGATAGTATCTTGGTGCTTGGTTACACAGTAAATTAAGACTGTGAGGAGAATTGTGCAGCTTGCTTCTCACTGCGGTGGCGTGCAGGATAAGTGATCCTCCACTTGTTGTGAGGGGCTGCTCATTTACATAAAGTTAAAAAGAAACATTGACCTGAGTGTGTTGCTGATAGCGTGTGTTATGTGAAAGATAGAGTTGTACATGCTGACTCACCTCACCTTTTCTTTGCTCCACAGAGAATCGGTTCGTTGTGTCCACCTGGGGGGTGTTTGTCGGTGGTAGTGGGTCCAGGAGCGCCGGGCTTTAATTCTTGCGGGCGCTGGAGAACGTGCCACTTATTACTCCACCAGAGGGACGCTTTTTATGTTTTACATTTTTAAGCACAGGTGAAAAAAATTAATTGTTTCTGTTGGGAACCGCCTTCTGGTTATTTTTACCGCTGGGTTCTGTCAGACGCAGGTCTGCTCCTCAACCCGCGTCGACACATAACAGTAGTTCCCGGCCATTCCATAATGGACCCAGCGGCAGAGGCGGTTCCTTTTGCCGAAAAGGTGCAAGAACACTTGGAGAAGATATGGGAGCAATTACAGCATCTCGCAAATCGAATTGAACAAACAGACGCCCGTGTTACGGAGCTTGCAGCGCAAGCCGTTCCGCTTCCTGCAGCTCCAGCTGTGGCATCATTGATACCGGGGCAGATAACTCCATCACCCAGGGATTCGGTGTTTGAACCGGTTATTTGTCATCTGGAGCCTTATGCGGGAGACGCTGAAGCTTGTGCTTCGTTTCTGATGCAATGTTCTCTGGTCTTTACTCAGCGACCGGCTTCCTTCTCTTCCGATGGAAGTCGTGTTTCCTATGTAACAAATTTGCTCCGAGGCGACGCCTTGGCTTGGGTCATTGCATTGTGGAGTAACAACTCGCCATTGTTAGGATCCTTTAAGGATTTCGCCCGGGAGTTTCGATTGGTTTTTGATCATCCGGTGAAAACGAATACCGGTGCTCAACGGTTGCTGAATCTCAGGCAGGGGAGGCGGAGTGCGGCGGAGTATTCCATGGACTTTCGGATTTTTTCTGCTCAATCCGGTTGGAATGCCGTAGCTTTACGGGGCGTGTTTGTAGACGGGTTAAATGAGGCACTAAAAGACGAGCTGGCGGTCCGTGATGATCCAAACGATTTAGATGAGCTAATATCGTTGGTGATTCGTTTGGATGATCGGATGAGGGAGCGTGGACGCGAGAGAGGACGCCCATCAGAGCGGGTTTTTTTGTCTCGGGACTTTCCCTGACACAGGGCTGGGCCGCCTCTTCTTCGCCCCACTGAGGCTCCTCCAACGGGACCTCCAGCTCCTCCTGTTGACGAGCCCATGCAGCTCGGACGAGTAGAGATGTCTGTATTGCCCCGATACGTAAGCGTCAAGAGAAATAACGGCGACGTAACTCCAAGTGTTCTGGGACAGGAAAAATAACACAAAAAAAAAAAAAAAAAAAAAAAAAGGTTTCGGCACAGGTAAATGTTTTGTTTTCTTTGATTAGGGGCTATGTGTGTTTGGGGCGTCAGGGGCGTATCTGGTGGAGTGATTGATGGGCTCACTTAATTGTCACTTTTGTACGTGGTTTTAGGTATTTTCTGTTTGGGTTGTTGGGTCGTTTTATTTTGTTGTTTTTTATTTCTCTACATCCCTAACCCCAACCTCACTTGCGCCAAGACCGTTTGTCTTGTGGGTTGTGGGGTGGTGCAGGTTGGTCACGCTGAGCGTTCTCAGAAGACCTCTGCACCTGGGGGGGGGTGTTAGAGGCGTTTCTTTGGTTTGGTTAGGGCCCGGTTCCACTCCAGCCTCGGTGAGCCTTTGTACCGTTCGTCATTGGTGTTGCCGGGGTGTGGTGCAGCGAAGACTTACCTCAGTCAGAGGGGTGGGCCGATCTGTTGCCGTTTGCCATTTCGGTAGTTCCACCCCTCCCGAGAGGCTGGGGTATGGTCGAGTTGTGGCACTGGACGCATTTCCAGTTCTCTGCTGCGCCTTGGGGTTGGAGCTGGGTTAGTTTTTTCTTGTTCCCTTCTCCGGCTTACTAGTTTGAGCTGTTTGCCAAGATTGAGCCGCCGGGGGGCTCTGGGAGGGACCTGGGGTCTTTCGGGGTGCTGGGGAGGGTAACGGGATTTACGGTCGTTTATATCCCCCCGGGGTTGTTTTGAGTTGTCCTCCGGGGGTTGATTTTTGATTTCGCTTTGTTTTCCTTCCGGGCTCCACCTCCAGGGTTGATGGGACGGTCCTCTGGGGGGGAGTTGGCTTGGGACCAACCAGCCATGTGTGACCAAGTCTGGGGTTCCGGGGTTGTGGGGTGGGTACCTCCTGGGGTTGATGGTACGGTCCCCTGGGGGGGGCGCCGTGTTACTCCATGTGCACCTGGGGACCTTTGTTGGGCTTATGGTTTTGGCTGTTCCTCCTGGAACTGGCAATGAAGGCCTTCTGGGGGGGGTTGGGCTCTGCAGGTCATTCTGGGGGGGGTTGTTTATTCTTTTCCTTTCATGCATTTATGTTTGTATTGTGTTTGTGGGACTGTGTTGGGGTTTTGCATTTGGGAGTTTTTCTTTTCTTCCCGGGGTTTGATGGGACGGTCCCCTGGGGAGGTGGTTGGGTGGGTTTTTAGGTTTTTCTTTTTTTTTTTCTCTGTGTGTGTGACCTTGTTTTTGGGGAATGTTTTGGGGCTTTTGTTGATGCCAGCCGGCCTTCCTGCTGCGGTGCCTGTCCTGCTTTCTGACGTGGACCCTGGAGGGAGGTGCTGTTCTCAGGCCTGGTTGGTTCGGTCGCCGGGAGGCTTCCCGTTGATGGGGGGGTACTGTTGTGTGTTGGGGGGGCGTGGCTGGCTGTTTTGGTGTTCTTTTCTTTTCTTTGCTCTCCAGGTGGCATGAGGGCTGATTTGTCTGTGGAGAAAGTGCTGGCTGAAGAGTCCTCACCCTTATTAGCGTCATGTGGAACACCTGTGGCAGGGGCTCACGTGCGGCCTTGAAGACTTGCAGCTGAAGCGGATAATTGGATGGCATTCTGCATATAAGTCATGTGTGATTTGAGCAGAGCTGCCGGGAACTCAACCTTGTGACGTGTGTTTGTGAGACGCTGAGGACCGCGCCTGGGTCTGACATATCGAGCCCGTGAAGCAGGGAAGGGTGAGGACACATGCTGTCAGCACACGCTAAAGGTAATTAAGCGATTAAGTAATTGTTGATAGTATCTTGGTGCTTGGTTACACAGTAAATTAAGACTGTGAGGAGAATTGTGCAGCTTGCTTCTCACTGCGGTGGCGTGCAGGATAAGTGATCCTCCACTTGTTGTGAGGGGCTGCTCATTTGCATAAAGTTAAAAAGAAACATTGACCTGAGTGTGTTGCTGATAGCGTGTGTTATGTGAAAGATAGAGTTGTACCTGCTGACTCACCTCACCTTTTCTTTGCTCCACAGAGAATCGGTTCGTTGTGTCCACCTGGGGGGTGTTTGTCGGTGGTAGTAGGTCCAGGAGCGCCGGGCTTTAATTCTTGCGGGCGCTGGAGAACGTGCCACTTATTACTCCACCAGAGGGACGCTTTTTATGTTTTACATTTTTAAGCACAGGTGAAAAAAATAAATTGTTTCTGTTGGGAACCGCCTTCTGGTTATTTTTACCGCTGGGTTCTGTCAGACGCAGGTCCGCTCCTCAACCCGCGTCGACACATAACACAACCGGTTAAACCAGTCCACCCCCCCATCCTCTCCTTCACTGCAGAGATCTCTTCTTCTTCCCTCAGCACACCTCCCCCAGACATCACAAATTGCTTTTTTAATGGTGGCTTTTGAGTCCCATGGCTTTATAGTAGTTTACTATTAATGCCCCTCTTAATTATCTTACAACCCCAATTCCAATGAAGATGGGACATTGTGAAAAATGTAAATAAAAACAGAATACAATGATTTGAAACTCGTCTTCAACCTATATTCAATTTAATACACCACGAAGACAAGATATTTGATGTTCAAACTGATAAACTTTATTGTTTTTGTGCAAATATTTTCTCATTTTGAAATGGATGCCTGCAACAAGTTTCAAAAAAGCTGGGACAGTGGCATGTTTACCACTGTGTTACATCACCTTTCCTTCAAAAAACACTCAATAAGCATTTGGGAACTGAGGACACTAATTGTTGAAGCTTTGTAGGTGGAATTCTTTCCCATTCTTGCTTGATGTACGACTTCAGTTGTTCAACAGTCCGGGGTCTCTGTTGTCATATTTTGCGCTTCATAATGCGCCACACATTTTCAATGGGCAACAGGTCTGGACTGCAGGCAGGCCAGTCTAGTACCCTGTAACAGGTGCAGAATGTGGCTTGGCATTGTCTTGCTGAAATTAGCAGGGACGTCCCTGAAAAAGAGGTTGCTTGGATGCCAAACATGCGTTGATCCAAAACATCTATGTACCTTTGAGAATTGTTGGTGCCATCACAGATGTGTAAGTTGCCCATGCCATGGGCACTAACACACCCCCATACCATCACAGATGCTGGCTTTTGAACTTTGTGCTGGTAACAGTCTGGATTGTCTTTTCCTCTTTTGTCCGGAGAACATGACATCCATGATTTCCAAAAACAATTTGAAATGTGGACTCATCAGACCACAGCACACTTTTCCACTTTGCATCTGTCCATCTCAAATGAGCTCAGCCCCAGAGAAGGCAGCAGTGTTTCTGGATGTTGTTGATGTATGGCTTTCGCTTTGCATGGTAGAGTTTTAACTGCACTTGTAGATGTAGTGACGAACTGTCTTAACTGACAATGGTTTTCTGAAGTGTTCCTGAGGCCATGTGGTAAGATCCTTTACACAATGATGTTGATTTTTAATGCAGTGCTGCCTGAGCGATTGAAGGTCACGGACATTCAATGTTGGTTTTGGTCCTTGCCGCTTACGTGTAGAAGGCATATTTTCTCTCAATTTATCTAGTTTGCTTATAAAATAATCATTAATATGATTAGCAATATCTACTGGCTTTGTTATGCGTTTATTATTTACCTCTTGAAAGGATGAGTTAATTCTATTTTTCTTACTGGTCAATTGATTTAAACCATTCCATATCTTTTTGCTATCAGTTCCTGCTTTCTGAACTCGATCCTCAAAAAACATTTTCCCCAGATTCCTCAAAGTTCTCCAGATTCTCTGAATCTTCTGATTATATTATGGACCGTAGATGATGGAATCCCTAAATTCTTTGCAAATGAAAACTGAGAAACATTGTTCTTAAACTGTTGGACTATTTTTTCATGCAGTTGTTCACAAAGTGGTGATCCTCACCCCATCTTTGCTTGTGAATGGTTGAGCCTTTTGGGATGCTCCTTTTATACCCAATCATGAAACCACGTGTTTCTAATTAGGTGTTCTTTGAACATTCATCAATTTTCCCAGTCTTTTGTTGCCCCGTCCCAATTTTTTTGAAATGTGTTGCCTGCATCCATTTCAAAATAACCAAATATTTACACAAAAACCACAAAGTTTATCAGTTTGAACATTAAATATCTTGCCTTTGTGGTGTATTCAATTGAATATAGGTTGAAGAGGATTTGCAAATTATTGCATTCTGTTTTTATTTACATTTATTACAACGTCCCAACTTCATTGGAAATTGGGGTTGTATAATATAGAGCATAGCAATATATGTAGTCAAACACCTTCGCCTATATAATGGTTTCCCCTTAAATCAAACATCTGCCTCAATAAATAATTACAAGTTTTTGTATGTGTTTCTCTCAGGATTCCAGAAAATCTGAAGAACTTTGCATTTTTCCTGAAAATTCAGCTGTATATCCCCCAATTTCTGAAACTGGTACAAAAGCAACATTTTGTTCTGAACCCATCCAGCTTTCTAAAAAAAAATTCAATCTGCTTGAAAATCTTGCAAAAACTAATAAAAATAAAAATAATTAAATAATCACCTGTGCAAAGGTGACGAAGTGGAAATATCCCTGATTTGTAGTCCGTTCTGATCAACAAGAGCCGATATTCAGCACAAAACATGTAGAAATATGTCATCTCCACAGGAGTAGGAGGCGGGAGCATGGGGGAGCAACTGCAAGTTATTTACCCCACCCTACCTATTGTTACCTCCACCAGTGAAGTTGGAGAAGGTTATGTTTTCATGTTTGTTTGTGTACAGCCTGGAGCCCACAATTTTTCATATATCATTATGAAATTTTATTAAAGATTCATATCCTGCTAGGCAAGAACTGGTTCAATTTTCAAGGTCACAGGTCAAATGGCAAAGTCAGGAAAAATCTTGGAAAATTGGAAAAATCCCTATCTTTAACATTGAATACATTTTCAAAAAAATCATAACTCTGTCAAAAAAGATCAAATGTCTTTCATATTTGAGAGTGTTATGTAGGATGGTATCCTCTACCAACTGACAAAGTTTGATCCGGGTCGGATCCAGATTACAGATTGTGTGGATTGCTTATATTTAGGGAATAACCCTGTTCTGTCTGATGATTTGTGGATGTTCATGCTGGTTATATGGTCGCAAATTAAGCTTTACCGGTGATGCATTAACGGAGTATTTGTGATGGTATAACAGCACGAATGTCTGCAAATCATCAGACACAACAGGGTTATTCCCATTCTAATCCAATTCCATCATTTGCACGGTTTATTCTTCTGTAGGTAATCTGGTCAGCGAGGATTACCGTTGAGGCAGCGTCCCTCCAAAAGCGGTCAGGTTGAGGAATAATCCCTCAAATGTGAAAATCCATCAAATCCATCAAATGTGAAACGGTAATTCTGTATCAGAATCCACATCAATACTTCAAATCAAAATCAAATCAATTTTATTTATATAGCGCCAAATCACAACAAACAGTTGCCCCAAGGCGTTTTATATTGTAAGGAAAAAGCCATACAATAATTACAGAAAAACCCCAACGGTCAAAACGAACCCCTGTGAGCAAGCACTTGGTGACAGTGGGAAGGAAAAACTCCCTTTTAACAGGAAGAAACCTCCAGCAGAACCAGGCTCAGGGAGGGGCAGTCTTCTGCTGGGACGGGTTGGGGCTGAGGGGAGAGAATCAGGAAAAAGACATGCTGTGGAAGACAGCAGAGATCAATCACTAATGATTAAATGCAGAGTGGTGCATACAGAGCAAAAAGAGAAAGAAACACTCAGTGCATCATGGGAACCCCCCAGCAGTCTAAGTCTATAGCAGCATAACTAAGGGATAGTTCAGGGTCACCTGATCCAGCCCTAACTATAAGCTTTAGCAAAAAGGAAAGTTTTAAGCCTAATCTTAAAAGTAGAGAGGGTGTCTGTCTCCCTGATCCGAATTGGGAGCTGGTTCCACAGGAGAGGAGCCTGAAAGCTGAAGGCTCTGCCTCCCATTCTACTCTTAAAAAGCCTAGGAACTACAAGTAAGCCTGCAGTCTGAGAGCGAAGCGCTCTATTGGGGTGATATTGTACTATGATGTCCCTAAGATAAGATGGGACCTGATTATTCAAAACCTTATAAGTAAGAAGAAGAATTTTAAATTCTATTCTAGAATTAATGGGAAGCCAATGAAGAGAGGCCAATATGGGTGAAAAATGCTCTCTCCTTCTAGTCCCCGTCAGTACTCTAGCTGCAGCATTTTGAATTAACTGAAGGCTTTTCAGGGAACTTTTAGGACAACCTGATAATAATGAATTACAATAGTCCAGCCTAGAGGAAATAAATGCATGAATTAGTTTTTCAGCATCACTCTGAGACAAGACCTTTCTAATTTTAGAGATATTGCGCAAATGTAAAAAAGCAGTCTTACATATTTGCTTAATATGCGCATTGAAGGCCATATCCTGATCAAAAATGATTCCAAGATTTCTCACAGTATTACTAGAGGTCAGGGTAATGCCATCCAGAGTAAGGATCTGGTTAGACACCATGTTGCTAAGATTTGTGGGGCCAAGTACAATAACTTCAGTTTTATCTGAATTTAAAAGCAGGAAATTAGAGGTCATCCGTGTCTTTATGTCTGTAAGACATTCCTGCAGTTTAACTAATTGTTGTGTGTCCACTGGCTTCATGGATAGATAAAGCTGGGTATCATCTGCGTAACAATGAAAATTTAAGCAATGCTTTCTAATAATACTGCCTAAGGGAAGCATGTATAAAGTGAATAAAACTGGTCCTAGCACAGAACCTTGTGGAACTCCATAATTAATCTTAGTCTGTGAAGAAGACTCCCCATTTACATGAACAAATTGTAATCTATTCGATAAATATGATTCAAACCACCGCAGCACAGTGCCTTTAATACCTATGGCATGCTCTAATCTCTGTAATAAAATTTTATGGTCAACAGTATCAAAAGCAGCACTGAGGTCTAACAGGACAAGCACAGAGATGAGTCCACTGTTTGAGGCCATAAGAAGATCATTTGTAACCTTCACTAATGCTGTTTCTGTACTATGATGAATTCTGAAACCTGACTGAAACTCTTCAAATAGACCAGGGGTGGGCAATCATGTGCCATGAAGGGCCGAAGCACTGCAGGTTTTCCTTGCTACCAATCACCTCAGCAAGTGATTTCATTAATGTTCAGGTGTCTCAGCAGGTGATTTCATTGATAATCAGGTGTTTATGTTCAAGGGAGAGGCTCATCAGCAACCCACCTGCTGAGGTGATTGGTTGCAAGGAAAACCTGCAGTGTCTCGGCCCTCGTTGCCCACCCCTGAAATAGACCATTCCTCTGCAGATGATCAGTTAGCTGTTTTACAACTACCCTTTCAAGAATTTTTGAGAGAAAAGGAAGGTTGGAGATTGACCTATAATTAGCTAAGATAGCTGGGTCAAGTGATGGCTTTTTAAGTAATGGTTTAATTACTGCCACTTTAAAAGCCTGTGGTACATAGCCAACTAATAACGATAGATTGATCATATTTAAGATCGAAGCATTAATTAATGGTAGGGCTTCCTTAAGCAGCCTGGTAGGAATGGGTCTAATAGACATGTTGATGGTTTAGAGGAAGTGACTAATGAAAATAACTCAGACAGAACAATCAGAGAGAAAGAGTCTAACCAAATACCAGCATTACTGAAAGCAGCCAAAGATAACGATATGTCTTTGGGATGGTTATGAGTAATTTTTTCTCTAATAGTTAAAATTTTATTAGCAAAGAAAGTCATGAAGTCATTACTAGTTAAAGTTAAAGGAATACTTGGCTCAATAGAGCTCTGACTCTTTGTCAGCCTGGCTACAGTGCTGAAAAGAAACCTGGGGTTGTTCTTATTTTCTTCAATTAGTGATGAGTAGTAAGATGTCCTAGCTTTACGGATGGCTTTTTTTTTATAGAGAAACAGACTCTTTTTCCAGGCTAAGTCAAGATCTTCTAATTAGTGAGACGCCATTTCCTCTCCAGCTTATGGGTTATCTGCTTTAAGATGCAAGTTTGTGAGTTACACCATGGAGGCACTTCTGATTTAAGGCTCTCTTTTTCAGAGGAGCTACAGCATCCAAAGTTGTGCTCAATGAGGATGTAAAACTATTGACGAGATAATCTATCTCACTCACAGAGTTTAGGTAGCTACTCTGCACTGTGTTGGTATATGACATTGGAGAACATAACAAAGAAGGAATCATATCCTTAAACCTAGTTACAGCGCTTTCTGAAAGACTTCTACTGTAATGAAACTTATTCCCCACTGCTGGGTAGTCCATTAAAGTAAATGATCAGACAGAAGGGGGGTTTCAGGGAATACTGTTAAGTCTTCAATTTCCATACCATAAGTCGGAACAAGATCTAAAGTATGGTTAAAGTGGTGGGTGGACTCATTTACATTTTGAGCGAAGCCAATTGAGTCTAATAATAGATTAAATGCAGTGTTGAGGCTGTCATTCTCAGCATCAATGTGGATGTTAAAATCGCCCACTATAATTATCTTATCTGAGCTAAGCACTAAGTCAGACAAAAGGTCTGAAAATTCACAGAGAAACTCACAGTAACGACCAGGTGGACGATAGATAACAACAAGTAAAACTGGTTTTTGGGACTTCCAATTTGGATGGACAAGACTAAGAGTCAAGCTTTCAAATGAATTAAAGCTCTATCTGGGTTTTTGATTAATTAATAAGCTGGAGTGGAAGATTGCTGCTAATCCTCCCCCTCGGCCCATGCTATGAGCATTCTGACAGTTAGTGTGACTCGGGGGTGTTGACTCATTTAAACTAACATATTCATCCTGCTGTAACCAGGTTTCCGTAAGGCAGAATAAATCAATATGTTGATCATTATTATATCATTTACTAACACGGACTTAGAAGAGAGAGACTTAATGTTTAATAAACCACATTTAACCATTTTAGTCTGTGGTGCAGTTGAAGGTGCTATATTATTTTTTCTTTTTGAATTTTTATGCTTAAATAGATTTTTACTGGTTGGTGGTGGTCTGGGAGCAGGCACCGTCTCTACGGGGATGGGGTATTGGGGGGATGGCAGGGGGAGAGAAGCTGCAGAGAGGTGTGTAAGACTACAACTCTGCTTCCTGGTCCCAACCCTGGATAGTCACGATTTGGAGGGTTTAATAAAACTGGCCAGATTTCTAGAAATGAGAGCTGCTCCATCCAAAGTGGGATGGATGCCGTCTCTCCTAACAAGACCAGGTTTTCCCCAGAAGCTTTGCCAATTATCTATGAAGCCCACCTCATTTTTTGGACACCACTCAGACAGCCAGCAATTCAAGGAGAACATGCGGCTAAACATGTCACTCCCAGTCCGATTGGGGAGGGGCCCAGAGAAAACTACAGAGTCCGACAGCTACTTTCGTATAGTAGCTTAAATTCACCCATTTCGGTGGCGGCATCGGTACATGACTTCCTCTCGCTTACAGCTAACAGCGCCACTATGACATCTGTGTAGCAACACATGCAACCAGTGTTCTGTCAAACTGTGCATCTCATCGCATAAATGGACAGGTCTGCATCCCGACAATATTGCGCATGCGTGCACATGCGCAGTTGCGCAGATGGCTGGCCTGTCGACAGGAATAACATCTAGTCAGAACACCGGTTAGAGCGCTGGGTAATACATCCAAATGTGAAATGGTCGAATATTTTGCCACTGTTACCCCGATATTATACGGTCTGAAATCTCACACAATTATCCAATCAGATTTGCGGAAAAAAATATAATTGGATTAGAATTTACATTATATCTTAATCAAATATGCCCCAATCACTCTTATATTTGAAACTGAAGTGCAGACTGGCACTCACTGTTGCCTGACAAAATTTGATCTGGACCTGAACTGGATTGTGGATTTCGTGGACATTTGAATTTAATATTGAAAAGCCCATTTTGTGTATATTTTGCATTATATCTCAGTCACTCTCATATTTCTGTTATGGATTTACCTACACCACCACAACTGGACGGAGGTTCCAATTATATGCCTGTTTGTCTAGGTTCTAGTTATCAGTCGGAAAACAAGTGCCAAAAAGCCATGACAAATTGTGCATAGCAAAGATAAGCAAATTTCTGTGAAAATTATTTGGAAAAGAATTAAGAAATTAAAAAAGCTGAAAAAGCCCTACCACAAAACAAAAAAAAAAAAACTTTCATTCAATTGCATGAACTAAATACATACTCCTGACATTTGGTCACAACTAATTTAGCTTAGAAAATGACACTTCTGTTGGCGGAGGTTTTATTTAGTTTGGAAATTTTTGTTGTTGTTACAGTAACACAGATGGTCACGAAAGCAGGACTCAAAGTAACCAGAAAATAAACAGATGGGAGGCCACTGAATAAGGGAGGGAACCTAGAAACTTCTTAAAGCCATAAAAGAAGTCAGAGAGCTGGTACAATAATTTGACTGCATTGTCCTGTCAACGAAACAACTTGTGAAAATGTTTAATGGTTTTCTCAGAGGTAAGAAAAATGAAGTGTGGATGAAAGAAGTTCATGTCTTCTGTGACTTATAGTGAACCCATTATTTTCATCATCCTTCCATCATTCTCTCCATCTCTCCATCTCTCCACCTCTCCACCTCTCCGTCGTTTTCTCTCTAGCAGATATTTGGCCTGACAGCCAGACTACTGGGCAGAAGAGCCTACGGTGCCAGAACCCATCATGTCACACGTTCACACACTCTGTCCACCTGAGCAGCCAGACCACAACAACAGCAATTACGGCCGTGGTCAGAGGAAGCCAGGGTGGCAGGTCTGGAGGATTCTGGGTCAGGGCTGGGAGGTCTGATGAAGATGAGGTGGGACACGGACGCCGGGCCTCTTCACCGCTCACTGGTCAGCACACCGCTGTGCGGCTGTGTGTGAGGGGATCAGGTCTGATCTGAGCTGATTTTGTCGTCTCTCGGCCTCTCAGCTGTGTCTCCTGACAGGCCGTCACACCGTAGCCACGGGAACAACCGGAGGAGGTGGAGGTTCGAAGGGGGACACAAAGTAGCAGGTTGGATGAGTGAAAAGTCACTTTGTCCATTTTTTTTAAGTCTTGTGTTCAACCTTAGAATAGAGTGTTCATTTGTTTGTCACGAGATCAGGTGTTGACTTTTTTCGGAGATGAGATTTTAAAGTCAGTTATTATCACTAAATAGTTTTTCATGACATTTGTTGCAGATTTCACATTATCCTCAAATGTTCTGGTAGGAAAGACACTTAATGAACATACTGTACATTATGACTTTATGTGTATACAGAGCAATAAAAAGAATATTTAAAGGTGCAATAAATGAAACACACAACAGCTGATGTCATAAAGAATCAGGTCTTTGTTTGAAAGTTCCAAACTTTGTCTCTTATTTACTATTTTATTTTTTTAACACCTTAATGCTTGAGCCTCTTTTTTCTCTGCCTACAAGTGGTAGTGCTCAAACCTTTTTCAATTGAATACACCACAAAGACAAAATATTTAATGTTCAAACTGATAGACTTTGTTGTTTTTGTGCAAATATTTGCTCATTTTGAAATGGATGCCTGCAACACATGTCAAAAAAGTTGGGACAGGGCAACAAAAGACTGGGAAAGCTGATGAAAGCTCAAAGAACATCTAATTGGAAACGTGAGTGTCATGACTGGGTATAAAAGGAGCATCCCCAAAAGGCTCAGCCGTTCACAAGCAAAAATGGGGTGAGGATCACCACTTTGTGAACAACTGCATGACAAAATAGTCCACCAGTTTAAGAACAATGTTTCTCAATGTTGAATTGCAAGGAATTTAGGGATTCCATCATCTACAGTCCATAATAGAATCAGAAGATTCAGAGAATCTGGAGAACTTTCTACACGTAAGCAGCAAGGCCAAAAACCAACATTGAATGCCCGTGACCTTCAATCCCTCAGGTAGCACTACATTAAAAACCGACATCATTGTGTAAAGGATCTTACCGCATGGGCTCAGGAACACTTCAGAAAACCATTGCCAGTTAACACAGTTCGTCACTACATCTACAAGTGCAAGTTAAAACTCTACCATGTAAAGTGAAAGCTATACATCAAGAACATCCAGAAATGCCACCACTTTCACTGGGCCTGAGCTCATTTGAAATGGACAGATGCAAAGTGTGCTGTGGTCTGATGAGTCCACATTTCAACTTGTCTTTGGAAATCATGGATGTTGTGTCCTCCAGACAAAAGAGGAAAAAGACCATTCAGATTGTTACAGCACAAAGTCCAAAGGCCAGTATCTGTGATGATATGAGGGTGTGTTAGTGCCCATGGCACAGGCAACTTACACATCTGTGATGGTACCATCAATGCTGAAAGGTACATCCAGGTTTTGGAGCAACACATCCTGCCATCCAAGCAACATCTTTTTCAGGGACATCCCTGCTTATTTCAGCAAGACAGCCACATTCTGCATGTGTTACAACAGTGTGGCTACATAGTAAAAGAGTGTGGGTACTAGACTGGCCTGCCTGCAGTCCAGACCTGTGGCCCATTGAAAATGTGTGGCGCATTATGAAGCGCAAAATCCGATAATGGAGACCACGGACTGTTGAACAACTAAAGTCGTACATCAAGCAAGAATGGGAAAGAATTCCACCTACAAAGCTTCAACAATTAGTGTCCTCAGTTCCCAAACGCTTATTGAGTGTTGTTAGAAGGAAAGGTGATGTAACACAGTGGTAAATATACTACTGTCCCAACTTTTTTGAAACGTGTTGCAGGCATCCATTTCAAAATGAGCAAATATTTGCACCAAAACAATAAAGTTGATCATTTTGAACATTAAATATCTTGTCTTTGTGGTGTATTCAATTGAATATAGGTTGAAGAAGATTTGCAAATTATTGTATTCTGTTTTTATTTACATTTTTCACAACGTCCCAACTTCATTGGAATTAGCGATGTAAGTGTAAATTTGTTGGTTCAACATAATGAATCAGTCTTGAAGATGGGCATCAGTCAGAAGGACTGGAGGAAAGGCCTTGTCCTTTGTACAACTCCACAAATGTAATCACCCTTTCCATTAAAAGTTACAGTCATAAAGGTATTACACTGCTCTCTGTGTTGGGAAATGTGCTTGTAAGGATTCATCATGGCAGTCCCTCTGTGGTGAGGAAGATTGTCTCGCAGTCGATTCCTGGATGGTATGGTGGATTTCTACATCCAAGGTTGAACCAGAGACTCCTCTGTGTGGGTTTGTTTAAAGTGGGAATGTCATTGCATGCAACAAACACACGGTCCTTGACAAATCCTTTACTTAGTCCGATGACTGGGAAATCCCAGACGATCAGGGTCTGAGGACCTGCTGCAGCCTTCATCCACCTTCACAGCTGTTGAGTGACAAGCCAGCACCTTCTCCATTTGATCTGCCATTGAGGACTTCTTGTTTCACCAAAGCCCCGTTAGCTATTTCATGTTCATGGTTCCTGTTGGGTCTTTACGGCTACTGTAGCAGCCATGCGGAGCTTAAGGTCCCAACTGTATTTCATCCCAACAGGCAATCCCCTACTTGATCTGTTATGCAGGTCTCACAATGTGGATGAGGGATTGAATTTTGACACCTTGCTGGGATTATTCTTAACAGATATATTATTACCAGCCACTTACTGCTCAGTGATCAGAACACTCTGGCTTCACAGCCAAGAAGTCAATCCTCAACCACATCCTAGCTCTGCGAGTGCTCATGGAACCCAAAAATGAATATCAGTAGTGCTTCTATGCAACCTATGTTGACTTTTGCAAAGCATTTAATTCAGTTGGCTGGGCTGCTCTCTGGGACATCTGAAGAATTGATGGGAGCCACAAAATGTTGCTGTCCAATGTGGCATGAGAAACAAAGGTAAATATGCAGCATGGTTGGTGATGATGATGAGGCCCAGGTGTGCAGGCTGCCAGAGGCGCAGCTAATCAGTCACTCCAAATGAGAGCAACAATAATGAGAGAGAACAGGGAATCCTAAGATAAGTCCTTGTTTCCTTCAAGGGACTTTTTATGTTAACGTGGTCAGCCAGGTAATTTCTGAAAGGAATTTTTGCAAAGGAATTTTATGAAAATGTTCAATATTTCTGTCAGCTATTTTAGGAAGTGAAAATATTGTATATTCTACATTCATTAAAGATAAACTAAAATATTTCAAGAATTTTTATCATTTTGCTAATGATGGCCTACAGCTCAAAAAGATGAAAAAATATATATGTTTGTATAAAATTTATATTACAAAATGTAATTTTAAGTTTGAGTAACTCACTATGCAGTATAGACACTGTGAATGTCAGTCTGGTTCAGTGCATACAACCACAATCATGGGTAAGACTGCTGACTTGACAGATGTTCAGAAGACACTCAGTGGGACCATCCACGAGGAGGCTAAGCTACAGAAGGTCATTGCTGAAAGAGTTGGTTGTTCACAGAGTGCTGGATCAAAGCATATTCATGGAAAGATGAATGGAAGGGCAAAGTGTGGTAGGAAAAGAGTGAGGAAATATAATCCCAATGTGTCCTGGGTCTTCCCTGGAGCCATCTCCCAGTTGGGCATGCCTGGCAGACCTCCCTCAGGAGATGATGCAGGAGCATCCTCACCAGATGCCCCAGTCCACCTCAACTGGCTCCTTTCAATGTGAAGTCCCCACCTTGTTTTTTTTAGATATTCAGCCCAGATACCTGAAAGCAGAACCTCATTTACACCACTTGTATACACAGCCCTGTGCTTTCAGTCATTGCCCAACATTTCTGAACATAGGTGAGGACAGGAGCACTGAGATTCTCTACTTCTGGCTCAGCACTTTCTTTACCATGATGGTCCAGTACAGCATCCAGAACCTCAGACCCAACCCCAATCCACATAACGATCTCACGCTCCATTTTATCCCCACTCATGAACAAGACCCAAAGATACTTGAACTCCTCCACTTGGTGCAAAAACTCTCCCCTGATCCAGACGACATGATCCACATTTTTCCAACAGAGGAACATGGACTTAGATTTGAAGGTGCTGATCACACTCACTTCATATTCAGCCTCAAACCTGCCCTGATAAAGCCAACAGAACAACATCATCCGCAAAAAGCAGACGTAATTCTGAAGTCACCATTTTTAGATATCACAGGATGATCCATAAAATGCATCGAAATGATGTCACATAACCACTGATTACAGATGTCATTTAAAAATTTTGACGTTAAGGTGACATCATGATGATGTCATTTTTTGACATGACTGTATCTTGACCAAAACCTGACGTTACCAATATGTCGTGTGTTTGCTGGGATGTGAAGCAATATCTTTTTAAAAGCAATGTCTAAGTTCGGGCATAACTAGGTCTGTTTGGGGTTCTTGCTTTCAAATCAGGTCATTTAGGGTTAGTGAAGCCATAAGTATGAAATTGATTAAGGGTCTTGGGGTTAGTAATCTTATCAAACAAGCATGTACTGTGTGAAGTTTGGGATAAAGGCAACGAAAATGTGTAAATGTGCAAAAGAAAATAATAATGCCGATAACTGCTGGTAAGCTCATTCACATAAAATCCTTAGAAGATTGCCTTGCATCAGTGAGAAGTTGGATGTCTAGAAACTTCCTACTTTTAAATTCTGATAAGACTGAAATGATGGTTCTTGGTCCAGTGAGACATCTGCATCAATTTGACCAGTTAATGCTTAGCCTCGGCTCGTGTGTCATACATTACACTGACAAAGTGAGGAACCTTGGGGTAATTTTTGATCCTACATTGTCCTTTGACCTCCATATTATAAATATTACGAGGACTGCTTTCTTCCACCTGCGAAATATAGCGAAGATTCATCCCATCCTGTCTATGGCTGATGCTGAGACCCTGATCCATGCATTTATCTCTTCTAGATTGGACTACTGCAATGTTCTATTTTCTGGTTTACCGCAGTCCAGTATTAGGGCTCTCCAATTGGTTCAAAATGCTGCTGCTAGACCTTTTTTTCTCTCTGTTTAAGATGCAGCTCCATCCAGAGAAAGGTGTCTTATTTGTGCTGAAAACCCTCCTGTCGTTGCACCAACAGCATTTCTTGTATATTTATTTTGTGAATTGTTCTGTAATTTGTGTCTATAGCATGGCCGAAGCAGAGGGTCACCCCTTTGAGTCTGGTCTGCTTGAGGTTTCTTCCTCAGAGGGAGTTTTTCCTTACCACTGCTGCTGTGGGGGTTAGTAAGGTTCAACCTTACTTGTGTGAAGCGCCTTGAGGCAAATCTGTTGTGATTTGGCGTTATATAAATGAAAATAAATTGAAATTGAAATTAATACAAGCAGCTGCTAGAATACAGCAAAACAATAAAACAGTCAGATTCTGTAAAGACGTTCAAGTCCACACTTAAGATGCACTTATTTTCCCTTTTGTATGGCTAGCATACTGGCATAGTATGTTTCAATGCTTTGTAGTCTTTTAAATTCATTTTATTAGGAAACAGAGCGTGCTGTCACCTCAACTTTATCTAATTTCTGGGTCTTTTAGAGAAGCTTAGGGCTTGTGGCCGGTGATCACCTTAGATTTTCTTCTGTTTTTCTTGTTGCTTAATGCTGACAAATTATACTGTATTTGTTGTCTTTCCGATGCCTGATTCTGTTTTTTTTTTTTTTTTCCTCTCTATTTGAGGTGCGGCTCCATCCAGAGATAGGTGAGGTGTTTTTTTTCTGAGGCCCTCCTGTCCTGTGCACCGACAACATCTCCTGTTTATTCGTTTTGTGAATTGTTTTGTAATTTTTGTCTGTAGCATGGCCCAAGCAGAGGGTCACCCCTTTGAGTGTGGTCTGCTTGAGGTTTCTTCCTCAAATCATCAGAGGGAGTTTTTCCTTACCACTGTCACCTGTGTGCTTGCTCTGGGCTTGGTAAGGTTAGACCTTACTTGTGTGAAGTGCCTTGAGGCAATTTTGTTGTGATGTGGCGCTATATAAATGAAATAAATTAATTTAAAAAAGGTTTTTGTTGACAAATGCGATCACCAACTTCAGCATCTACCTAGAAAACAGAATACACATATACCAAGAGGGGGCAGGTCAAAATTACTTATCATAAGAGTTGACCTAAATGCATGGGGTTTATTGATCTGGCATCACCCTTTCAGATAACCCATGCATACTTTATGTATGTGTGAATGAATGCAGTAAAATAGGCACAACACTGGAATATTGTACATTTCTTGTATATTTTATATCTGTACATTTATATTGATGTTTCAGAATAAACTCAATCAATCAATCAATCAGTCATAAACAATATTTTATTCACATTTTAACAGCGTCTGCAGGAGGGCGTGTGTGTGCGCATACATGAACTTTTAACAAGAGCAGAAGTTAGCTTGTAGTTAGCAGAAGTTAGCATGCACGCTGACATCCACAAGATGTCTCACTGCAAAGGTGCTATCAGGTTAGAAAAACAGCATTTTCAGTTTTAGAAGTGTTTATTTGGCGGTAGCTTTTACATAATATATGAGAAAGACGTTATATTTACACACAAACAAAACAGAGTTAGCAGCTAGCTAGACCAGCCAGTGACATCACCACGCTAACATCTGCAGAATGTATTGTAAATCATTCCAAAGGTGTTATCAGGTTACAGAAACAGCATTTTCAGTTTAAGAAGTGTTTATTTCTTGATAGTTTTTTTCATAATATATGAGAAAGATGTTATATTTACACATAAACTATGGGATTTTGGAGCAGCAGAGGAAAACTAGCCAGTGCCGCCACAGTGCCACTCTACTCTGATTGGCTATCACCCTAACCCTCAAAAACAAACAAAAAAAAAAAAACAGATTTACATGATTCATAGCATAAAAATGTGAATGTGACTTTTTAACCTCTTAAAATACCTCTTAAAATTTGAAAAAACTGGTGCTAACAGGCCCGGATCCAGACCGGTTTGGACCGATGCAGTTACATCGGTCAGATTTTTTGACACATCGTTCGTCATCGGGAAAAAAAATACTCGAACAATCCCGAATAGTGCCAAATGTGTCCCCGCGGTGAACACAGCTTTTGATTTGATCCCACAATGCACCACGCAGGTGTACACAGGAAAATTCAAACCGGATCAAACAGACATAGAGTCAGTCCAGTCGAGTCGATGATCATGGCATTTTCCTCACTGTATGTCCAGAGATCAAGGATCCACCATGTAGAGTTTATTATGTCCAAAGTTTAAGGATCCAGTGACCAATTTCATAGTTATTTACTTTAAGACTCAACAAAATGTTCAATATCAATTTAATCGGCTTATAAAGCGTCAAATCACAACAAAATCTGTCTCAAGGCGCCTCACACAGAACAGTTCAACATAAAAAAAATTAAAATAAATAAATACAAATTAAAAAATTAAAACACATAATTAAAAACAGAAGTAATTAGAATAAAAACTATTCATAAGAAAGAGAATAAAAATACGCTTTATGTCTTGACTTAAAAATGTCCACGGACTCCGACTGTCTCACGGTCGCAGGAAGACCGTTCCACAGAGCGGGTGCACGATAAGAAAAATCCAAATAAAAGAATGAAGATTATTGAATAACAAGACGTGTACGATTTTTATTTTATCATTGGGCAAAAATGCATCTGTCAGATTTTCACTTTGGATCCAGCCCTGCTAATAGACCTGGATTTATGCTGAGGACAGACAAATGGACAGATGGACGCAAAGCCTTTGCAATACTCAGTGGCCATATTTTGGCCTCGGGTAAAAATAACAGCACACGCAGAAGATGCATCTGTGTCACAGGGATTCACATTTGTCTCCTCATCAGTAAAAAAGAGCTCCATCAGTAATAAATAACAAAATTATACACACTTTGTGTGTACAAATAGATTTAAACAACTCATATGACCCGACATCACCACGGTTGTTTCTCCATTACAAAGGCATACAGAGCACATCACAAGAAGGAGCACCCGGGGCTTCCAGCACCAGAGCCGCCGCAGATCCATCATGTCGACAGTCGTCGGCTGCCACATGCAAAACGAGGGCAACGCCTTTAAATGAAGCGACTCAGATGTCCTCCAGTATAGTCGCACCTTGTTAAGGGTATTAGAGATCAAGAACGTGATTGATCTACACGTCAGGTGACTAAGTGGTGCGTCTGCCCACACTCCAGGTCAATTAAGAAACATGTTTGTGCACGTGTGAGTACAAAAGGAGAGCAAGCTGAAGAAAGGCTGTGTGAGGCGCAGAAGGTATAAAATGAAGATAAAAACATATGGCGAGAACACTGTGGGTCACTGGGTTCCCTTTTTAAAACAACACATCAAAGAATTATGTCAAACCTAAAAATCATTCTTAAGTCTGCAGAGCAGATTCTTACAAAACAACACCTTCACTCACATCATTACTGTCCAAATGTGTGTTTCACTGTCATACATCTGGATCCTAATCAACATCTGTTTGAATTTTCACTTGTTGATTATTTGATGCGTTATGATTGACAGCTTTCATCAAGCTCATGAGACTCCATTAACATTGACTGTTGTTCCTGACCACTGAAACAGTTAAAAGATTGTCTTAAGTGTTTTAATATCTCCATAGTATTCCTCATCCATTCATAGTCATCTCCCAGGTCCTTTTGGGCCTTTAAAGTCCTCAGACTACACTGTCAACCCTACATCATTGGTGGTGGTGAGAATGTACAGAAAGTTCCACCTGTTGAGATTTGACGAGGACATGACATTGTGATCTTCAGGAAGTTTTTTTTCCCCAAATAAACCATTTTATCTTTAAAAAAAAAAAAAAACAACAAAGTTTTATCCTCAGAAAGTATTTTTTCAAAAGCATGTCTTGAAATGGGGGCATTTATTGGGGGCAGCAGCCAAGGCACCATGGGCAAGAGCACTTTAAAAAAAATCATCTGCCATTTTTATTCTTGTGTTTACTTAAAATTAAAAGATGCAAGAAGATCCATCCATGTTCCTCCAAAACACAGGAAAACAAAAATAACACCCTCAAAGATGTTCTTCGAGGGCCCGGCCAGGCTAAACATGGTAGTGGTAACTGATATCATTGGTGCTTGCGCCCCCGGTGGTATGAAGCTGTATAGCCAGGGAGGCACACCAAGTCTCCACACAGGTACAAATCACTGCACACAATTGTGGATCTTCAGCGGCAGAGGTGTAGCAAAAATCACGTGTAAGAACACATCCAATCGAGCGGCCCATTTCACAGACACACGGTTACATACGCATGGATTTTATTTACACATTTGGTTACACATTTGTGGACCTGGTTACACATTTGTCAAAATCCACAAATGTGTAACCAGGTCCACAAATGTGTAATTATATCCACAAGCAGGTGAGCAGGTAGGACTCAGACGAAGGCGGTCGCATCTCCTCCACTCTCCCTTATCTCTGTTCTCTGCTTTAACCTTCAAGTCCCTACTTCACCAGACTGTGAATTCCTCAAATTATATTGGATACTAGATCTATTGGACTACTATTGGATTAACCATGGAATTGATCAGCTGGTCTCTGAACGCTATTGACACCATTTTTTTGTACAAGAAGGTCAGGACCGGGGGATCCTACCTGCCCAGATGGAACGCATCCTGCGGGCTGTGTTCTCGACTCCTGGAGTTCTTGGCGTGTGGCATGCTTGGTGCCTTTCTCTGTTGAGACGTCGAGGATTTATTCATTTTTGGTCTTATGGTAGCAGGGCTGGTACTTTTTGGCTTATGTGCTGCCCTGATCTACCGGAAAATTGGCAAGACGGCAGCATCAAGAACCACAGCTCCTCGCTTGTCTGTCATGATTAATGAGGTTGGCAAGGCAGTGCATTCTCAGACTGCGATGACTCTTGAACTCAGACGCAAATTGGATGACATCTTGGAGCAGATGCGTGCCTTGCAGTTGAAGTTGAGGATTTCAGATGCCGGTGAATATTCTTAATTCATAATTGGGAATATTCTTACTTCATAATTGGGATTTGGTTGTTCAAGTGGGACTGTTAAAAGTGTTTTTCACTGCTCAAACCATAACATTACAGGCTAATCAAGCCTGAAGGACAAATTGCTCAGCTGTTTTCCCTCCAGAGGAATTTCTTCAGCCTGGGGATCATTTGGCTGTTTCTTATCTCAACTCACAAAGACAATAAACTGCTTTTCACAGGACTGAAGCATGCTCCATTTCCCCCCCCCCCCCGATCCCCCATCAAACACTCCCTACTCAGGCATCTGCCCACATCATTCCTTTCCCCTTCTGCGGGGGCGGTGCAGTTTTAGCTGCAGTCCCGTTCCTCCCCCCCAGCTGATGGCGGCGCATCTCAGGGTTGCTGCGTGGCCTTCACCCACTTGCCTCAAGTCGGATAATGGACTTCTTCAAACTTAGTGCACATAAACAATGTCAAATGTGTATGTGTTGTCTTTAATTCTGATGTGTGCCATTATTACAGTAAACAAGTAATAATTGTGCACTAATTGCTGTCTGAGGTAACGAGTGTAAACATAATTTCTCCACTGTGAGATCAATAAAATATATCTCATCTCATCTCATCTCACAAATGTGTAACCAGATCCACAAATGTGTAACCACATCCACAGATGTGTAACAAAATCCACAAAATCCACAAAAAAAAAAACCATAGCAGGGACTGAAAATGTCACATGAATGTTGTTCTGTTCCCACTTTGTCTTCCTTCTACTGGACTTAAACTTCACAGCTCTGTGAGTCAAACTCTGGATTATATAATTGATGGAAAAAAGGACAAAACTGCGGTCAGGCCTCAATGAACTTAATGTACATACTTATATATTAAAGCGTTCCATGTTACGTGTTTTCATGCAGGTGCTGTCAGGTGCACAGCAGTGAGGAAATAAAACCCCCACATATATGCTTAATCCAAACTGAATGTGCATGTACAGAAACATGGAAAAAGGATTAATTTAATATTTAACTATTTTTGTCTCCATTGTGACAGTTTTTTAGTTAGTGCTACAGGTTGTCATCATAACAGCAATGTTGGCACAGATTACTTGTCTGACATGTCTGATATGACAAGCACTTTTGGTGACAGCTGAGCTGCATGTCCGCTTGTGTTGAATTGACCCCGGAGCTTTCAGAAGCCCGGAATCAACCAACAGTCACAGGAAAAGTATAAGACAAATCTCTCTGCCTGATCTCCTCTCAAAAGTTTTTAACATGCACAAAACTTTCTGATGAAGTCTGCTTACATCAGCCAACAACAAAGTCATTTTGCGCTTTATAAAATGAACTTTATTCATAAATATCGTGACACACAGTCCTGATTATTACTCACCCGTTGGCTGTGATGTTGAAGTGATACTGCTCTTTTTTTTTAGTTCATGTCCAAACTCACATCACTCTGGTCATGTGTCACTAGATGGTCTACTCTTTTCGCCGTGGTCATTGCTGTTGGATGGTCATGGGATGCTCTGTGAGGAATTTGTGTGTCTTCTGTGTTTAGCGACTCTTGCAGAAATCAAGTGCAGCTTCATACTACACGGCGATCATTGCGATTATGGCAGTTTGTGAGAAGATACCGAGTTGAGTTGATTTTTTTAATGAAAGACGTGCGGACGGATCCGCGCGTCGGGACGCAGCCGGCGCGGTGCGGCGGCACAGGAAAAACACCTCCGTGTTGATAACCATTTGTAAAATCCAGGCGGCTTTTGATGGCTTTCAGTGGAGTGAGTATATGAGAAATTGTTTAACAGGCAGGACATGTTCCAACTTGTCCTTAAGGCTTTCAACAGAGGTGTTTTTCCTGTGGCGGAGCGTCGCGGCGGCTGCGTCCTGACGCGCGGACCCGTCCGCACGTCTTTCATTAAAAAAATCTCCTTTAACAGTGGAATATCCAGATAAAATGCTGAAACCGACTTCTTCTGAAACTTCTCTGTTCTCTCACGACGTCCTGGATCAATAGAGCCTGAAATGTGGAGGTTTTCAGCTTGAACAGGCTGATGACGCTGCCTGAGAGCGCTGCGCGACGTCTCGCACCGTGAAAAGTCCTTAAAGCGACAGTCTCACCTCAAAATCTCTCATCAGCCGTTAAAATTTTCACTGAAAACCAGCTTAATTTTTCGAACCGTGTCCACTTCGATGTGTGTCACAGGTTTAGAAAAAATTTTGATCAAACAACGCGCCAGTCTCTCAGCAACTTCTCAGACAAAGGAATTCCGACGAGGGGCTGGACGACTCCTCCCACAAGGAGTGCTCACAGGCGAATGACGTCACCGACAGGCGTGGAAAAACTCACGCATGCGCTCGAGGGTTCAAGCATGTCTGACGTAAAAACATATGAATGAAATCCATATAGTTTTTGAAAAAAATAAAAAGGACCGTTACTTTATTGACAGCCCTCGTATGTGTTGTCTTAATTCTGATGTGTGCCGTTACTATGGTAAACAAGTAATAATTGTGGATTAATTGCTGTGTCTTGTCTGAGGTAATTTGAGTGTGGATGTAATCTTGTTGTTGTTGCACTTGTAATGACAATGACAATAAATCTCATCCATACATCCATCCATCCACACCTCTCTTTGAAAACAACGGGGAAGATCAGGTTGTCTGTCTACCGTTTACAGCTGACAGTGTGGTCTGAGCTGTACGACCTAGACCTGGATAAGTGGCAGAATTGAAAAAAAAAAAGGCGTATATCAGCCTCCTAGAGAAACAGTCTACATACAAGTAGTTTGTGTGCATGTTCATGCTGGATCTCAGCCACCGAGATAGAAGACATCTAGAAACCAATCAACAAACAGCTCATAGGTAGCAGCAACAGCCTGAAGAATTTCTGGAAGGGATTAGACTCGGTATTCTGGACAGTATATCACCAGGCAGCAGCCCAGATCAAAAACAGCACAGCATATTGAACATTTCCTTGGGAGATCTGCATCTGGCCACACTGAAACTGTCCCTTTTTGTGGTTGTCTGTGGCCTGGGCCTCTCTCCACAAACCATTTCCAAGTCTTTACTGTATGCGTGGAAAATTCCTCCAAGCTGTCGCAGATATATAAGACACAGAGACAGGTGCACTGAGTCCTCAGAAACACGTTTTCTAACGACCAGGAGATCACCTCACCATGGATCACCACAGAAAGCATGATGTTTTATTCGTGACTCATAGAGGCTGAGTGAAAATGCAGAACACACACAAGCAATTGCTGCTTTGGCTGGACTTTTATATAAAACTGTGTTTATGGACCTAGAGTTGTGTTGTGCATTAAAATGAAGAACATTTGTATTATTGTCTCCACCAAAGACTTCACTTTTACTTATTTATTATTGTCTCCGCTTGTTTATGTGTCTGTTAGAAGAAAGTCTTGAAACTAAACTAATAAACTAATATTTATGAAGCATGGTTGCAAATATTGTGCACTATAGCAAGAAGAACCAATTAAATCTTGCTGATGATCTGGGTGTGGGTACAGGACTTAAATATTACTTTGTTTTTCTGTGAGATACGGCATGTTTGATTATTTTGCTAAATAACTCAAAAGCAGTGAGACATACATTGATGAAACATAGAGGGTATGTGTTTCACAGCGTGTAAATTTATAGTTATACAAATGAAAGACTGTTTTGTCAGGGGTCATACATGTGGCAGTAGTGGATTGATGGCTACTGGCTCAGGATGGGGGATGTTAATTACAAATGTAGGGTTTGTTGTGTATTTATTTATTTATTACATTTTATCTCTACACAACACCAAAACAATTCCCACCTATACTCTGTTTGTGACATCATTTTATTTATTTTATTTTTTTATGTATTGATAGGCCAATGAAGAGTTCAATTAAATTTCTTTATACAGCGTCAAATCATAATCTAAGGCACCCAGTGGTGGGCACAGTTCCGCTAACCCATGAACCACTAATTAGCGAAGCTAACTTTTTGTTAGCGGATTAGCTTTTCAGCCAATTTTGAAACCCATCAGCGGACCAATTAACTTCCACTAAATTTAGTTCCACTAACTTTCAGTGCGCTAAATTTTTTTTGTGTGTGTGTGAGCAGTGGTGGGCATAGTTCCAGTAATCCACTAATTATCAAAGCTAATGTTTTCATTATCAGATTAGCTTTTCAGATATCTTTGAAAACCATCATCGGACAAATTATCTTCCGATAAGTTTTGGAAGTGAATAAAACCACAGATTTTAGCACTTACCTGTTAAATGTTTTGTAACAAATAAACAATTCTACTCTCTGTAAATAGAGAAGAGCTGGTTTCAAGATAATTGCTCTTGACACCATACTAATTTGCTCGCAATGTCACCCAAGTCATCCAGAGGCATATGGTTTTAACTTATGGTTAAAATTTTAATCAAACTAATTTTGGGCATATTATTTAAATTAACATCACTTCTGAAGTTTTATAAAGTCAAAACATCAGCTATATGTTTTAGTTTTAAAGTATTGCACTAATTTTGAAGGTTTTAGTGTGGACATGCTGTATCCAGGTGCATTATGGGTAATCTCAGTAAAGTCACAACAGGAGAAATGCATTTGAGATGCTCTGATCAGGCACCACACGGACAACAGCATTAAACTCTTTGTATATTGTGCCTAAAACTCTCGTGAATATATTCTCTGGGTTTATAGACGTTATTGTGTTTGTTTTATGTAAAAATGCCAGAAGAAGCTGAGGTTGCTTCTTCATTATTTTCAGTTGGAATCACTGTGAGTTGCAATCGATTCCTGTTTGCTTTATAACGTCCTGCTTACTGTCCTACAACACTGTTTGTTGTTTTTGTTCCTGAGTAATATATATATAACATGTCTGAAATTAAGTTTGCGTTTATTAAATTCTACACAGATTAAACGCAGCACAAGGGATTGTTTGTTATATTTGTTTCGGCAAGTTTTCACAGTCTCTACTGCCATCTACTGGCCAGTAGTGTTCATGGCAATGTTTGCTCTAAGTATTGAGATATCCCATAATCCTTTGCGCCCCTCAGAGTTATTGTAGCCTCTTGCAGCAGCTAAAGAAATAAAAATGTACATTTTGGTTGTACATATAATGTTCATTTACAATTGTCTTTGTGGATTCTGTTGTTTAAACCGCAGCAACTGTCTGACGCGTGAAAAAAAAACTGGTACACAAAGGATTATGAGTAAGGGTCTGGGCTCCAGTAGATGGCAGTGTTCTATGCATTTTGACCTGGGATATATCAGACGGTAATAGGCACAACTTCACTTTTGGCTTTTGCAAATGTTTTTTTGTTTTGTTTTGTTTTGTTTTTACATATGAATAAAATGACATATTTTACAAAAGCACATTTATATGTAAATACCAACACACACGTCATGTCACATTAACGTGTTGGTTTTTACATAGAATGAGTTAAACAATCACTGTTAGCGGAGGTTCATTTACCCATAATTCCTTTGGCATCTGTCTGTGTTTGTTACAAAACTTCAGAATTAGTGCATTATTTAAAATTATAAGATATGTGTTATATTTTAACTTTGTACAAATGACAGAAGTGACATTAATGAAGTCATTCTATCTGGATAAATTTGTTAAAATCAAAACCACAAGTCAAAACAGCTTTATTTTCCAAGACCTCTGCCTCATGGCGACACTGCTATATTCTGTTAAAGAATGATGACATATTTTTTGTGGTTGTGTAGAGTTGAGCTTCACTGCTCCTCTCAGCTGTTTCACCGCTGCAAGCTATGTAGTGAACAGGAGGTTCCAGCAGTGGGCAGGGCACACAAAGACAGAAGTACTGACTCAGTGTTTGGGTTTGTGATCCTTTTTAATGCTACCATAAGCAATCGTGGTGTTAAAACTCAAAATCAGCTTGTTAGTAGTTGTTGCAAGTGTACCAGAGACATTACTGAAGGTTACTGGTTAGCTGTAACTTCCGATAAATTTTTGGTTGGTTTATCGGTTTAGCTTTATAAAAGATAACTTTACAGTTAGCTGGTTAGCTGTTATCGAAGCTAACTTTTTGGTTAGCCGTGCCCATGACTGGCATATATATATATATATATATACACTCAACAAAAATATAAACGCAACACTTTTGGTTTTGCTCCCATTTTGTATGAGATGAACTCAAAGATCTAAAACTTTTTCCACATACACAATGTCACCATTTCCCTCAAATATTGTTCACAAACCAGTCTAAATCTGTGATAGTGAGCACTTCTCCTTTGCTGAGATAATCCATCCAACCTCACAGGTGTGCCATATTAAGATGCTGATTAGACACCATGATTAGTGCACAGGTGTGCCTTAGACTGCCCACAATAAAAGGCCACTCTGAAAGGTGCAGTTTTATCACACAGCACAATGCCACAGATGTCGCAAGATTTGAGGGAGCGTGCAATTGACATGCTGACAGTAGGAATGTCAACCAGAGCTGTTGCTCGTGTATTGAATGTTCATTTCTCTACCATAAGCCATCCCCAAAGGCGTTTCAGAGAATTTGGCAGAACATCCAACCAGCCTCACAACCGCAGACCACGTGTAACCACACCAGCCCAGGACCTCCACATCCAGCATGTTCACCTCCAAGATCGTCTGAGACCAGCCACTCGGACAGCTGCTGAAACAATCGGTTTGCATAACCAAAGAATTTCTGTACAAACTGTCAGAAACCGTCTCAGGGAAGCTCATCTGCATGCTCGTCGTCCTCATTGGGGTCTCGACCTGATCCCAGTTCGTCATCGTAACCGACTTGAGTGGACAAATGCTCACATTCACTGGCGTTTGGCACGTTGGAGAGGTGTTCTCTTCACAGATATATCCCGGTTCACACTGTTCAGGGCAGATGGCAGACAGCGTGTGTGGCGTCGTGTGGGTGAGCGGTTTTCTGATGTCAATGTTGTGGATCGAGTGGCCCATGGTGGCGGTGGGGTTTGATATGGGCAGGCATCTGTTATGGACGAAGAACACAGGTGCATTTTATTGATGGCATTTTGAATGCACAGAGATACCGTGACGAGTTCCTGAGACCCATTGTTGTGCCATACATCCAAGAACATCACCTCATGTTGCAGCAGGATAATGCACGGCCCCATGTTGCAAGGATCTGTACACAATTCTTGGAAGCTGAAAATGTCCCAGTTCTTGCATGGCCGGCATACTCACCGGACATGTCACCCATTGAGCATGTTTGGGATGCTCTGGACCGGCGTATACGACAGCGTGTACCAGTTGCTGCCAATATCCAGCAACTTCGCACAGCCATTGAAGAGGAGTGGACCAACATTCCACAGGCCACAATTGACAACCTGATCAACTCTATGCGAAGGAGATGTGTTGCACTGCATGAGGCAAATGGTGGTCACACCAGATACTGACTGGTATCCCCCCCCTCCCCCCCAGTAAAACAAAACTGCACCTTTCAGAGTGGCCTTTTATTGTGGGCAGTCTAAGGCACACCTGTGCACTAATCATGGTGTCTAATCAGCATCTTGGTATGGCACACCTGTGAGGTGGGATGGATTATCTCAGTAAAGGAGAAGTGCTCACTATCACAGATTTAGACTGGTTTGTGAACAATATTTGAGGGAAATGGTGATATTGTGTATGTGGAAAAAGTTTTAGATCTTTGAGTTCATCTCATACAAAATGGGAGCAAAACCAAAAGTGTTGTGTTTATATTTTTGTTGAGTGTATTTAACCAGGTTAGTCTCATTGAGATCAAGACCTCTTTTGCAAGGGAGACCCGGAGAATTATAAATTTACAATTCACCTAACCTGCATGTCTTTAAATGTGGGAGGAAACCCGATCACCCGGAGGAAACCCACGCAAACATGGGGAGAACTTGCAAACTCCACACAGAAAGGTTTAGATCTTTGAGTTAATCTCATACAAAATGGGAGCAAAACCAAAAGTGTTGCGTTTATATTTTTGTTGAGTGTATTTTCCTGCAGATTTCACTTTTAACAAGAGATTTTGTCATGGAAAGCCGAGCGGATGCTTCGCGCGTCACGATGGATTTGCTGCTGGACCGACACAAAACTACCTCTGTTTTGGTCTCACAGGACGGCTTTGAGATGGCATTCAGACAGTTATCGGTGGTTTTTCAGTCGAGTGATTATCCAAGAAATTGTGGACGAGCCTGGACATGCCAGAACATGTTCTGTGATGCTTCATCACGGCGTTGCTCCGCACATCTGTCTCAATTTGCCGAAAAAGTGCTGATGTACACGTCTTTTCACAATTCCTGTGCTAGTCCAGACGACGTCCCGGATAAAACACAGCATCCAGTTTGGAAATGAAGGGCACATTCCACTTTTAACGAGGAGTTTTTGTCATGGAAAGAGGAACGGACGCTACGCGCATCATGACGGCAAGCGAGACAAAGAACACCTCCGTTTCTGAGTGCCAGACGGACACGCTGGGACATGTCCAGCTCTCCACAATTTCTCTGATACTCACTCGACTGGTAAGCACTGAAAGGCATGTCCCCCATACATATATATATATATATATATATATATATATATATATATATATATATATATATATATATATATATATGAGGTCTGTTAGAAAAGTATCTGACCTTTTTATTTTTTGCAAAAACCATATGGATTTGAATCACGTGTGATTGCATCAGTCAAGCTTGAACCTTTCTTGCGCATGCGTGAGTTTTTTCACGCCTGTCGGTTGCGTCATTCGCCTGTGAGCAGGCTTTGTGTGAGCAGTGGTCCACCCCTCTCATCAGATTTTTATTGCGAATAAATGTCTGAACGATTTGGAGCTTTGCTGCATCAATTTTTTCCAGAAACTGTGAGAGACCTCCAGGTGGACACCATTCGGAAAATTCATATGGCTTTCAGCGACGATTTTATGGGGATTACACATGAAGGAGTGCTCCAGCCAGTTTAAAGACCGCCCACAGTGTCTGAGAGCATGGCGCAATCCAAGCGCCAATCAACAGGCTGAATCAACCAGATCATTTCCAACGTGAAGGCTTTGTTGATCCGGGATGTTGTCTGACTTCCACAAAAAAAGGCAGAAGGCGTGGACATCAGCACTTTTTCGGCACATTCCACTGTTACAGGAGTTTTTTCATGGAAAGAGGAGCGGAGGGATGCGCCACTGTGCCGCTCATGGCGCGGCACAAAACCACCTCCGTGTTGGTCTCACAGGACGACTTTCAGATGGCTCAGACGGTTTTCAGTGGCTTTTCAGTCGTGTGACTATCCGAGAAATTGTGCATGAGCTGGACATGCCCCAACATGTCCTGTGAGGCTTCATCACGGCGTTGCTTTGCGCCATGCGGCTCCGCCGCGATGCATGGAATTCCTCCACTCCTCTTTCCATGACAAAAACTCCTGTAACAGTGGAATTTGCCATTCATTTCTAAACTGGATGCTGTGTTGATCCAGGATGTCGTCTCACTAGCACAGAAATTGCGGAAGACATGGACATCAGCACTTTTTCGGCACATTGAGACAGACGTGCGGAGGAATTCCGCGCGTCGGGACGTTACCGCATGGCGCAAAGCAAAGCATCCAAGACACTGAGTATGTCTTTGTCTTTATGTATATCAATTATATGGAAATACAAACAGAATAGTAGTGGAGTAGAGCAGAGAAGAATTTTCTTACAACAAAACAGATCAAATCAAGGCTTGCAACTCTGATTTTTCTTCCCGCAAATTGAACTTTCAAGTCTTTTTTTGTTTTCTTTTTTGTTGTTGTGTTGTTTTATAAAATCCTTCTCTGTACCAGTTCATTATCAAGCTGTATAACTGGTGATGCAAAATTCAAAACTTGCACTATGTATTATTTCTCCAAGTGCAGCCACAGCAGCATGTACCTTGCTCAGGGTTGTCTGGGAGTGATGGTGACTTTCCTTACTTGTCTCCTTCTTTAACATAGAGTGCCATAATGTTTGTGTTTCTACAAAGTTGATGTACATAAACACCAAGAATTAAAATGAAAGTTCTTTTTGTCTAAGATTTCTACCATAAGTCTGTTTCAGTACACCATATGTAGTGTCTTGAAAATGTTGATGTATGCATCCTCTGACTTGTCTGAAGAAGATTGGATGTAAAGTTGTGGTTTGTATGTGTTATACTAAAGGGGGTACTTACTTATTCACACCATCATTTATGCTTTCAGATTTTTATTTCTTTTCATTCATGATGTTGAGATTACTTTTCACTGCGAGTTTAAAGGGCAGAATTTTAGAAATTTTAACACAAGTCTGAATTTTGTTTTGTTTTTTGATGTCCTAAAAAAATTTTTAAACATGTAAAAGCTCAAGGGGGCAATAATGTTTTCACAGCACTGCATATATTGTTGTGCTTAACAGAATTAATTGTGTGGGTCATCTTGGTTGAAGAACACCGAAGGTTTCAAATGAACCAGCAACTTTAGTACACCTGGAACAACCAAACGGTTTTACAAGCTCTGCTTGCTCTCTCACTCTTGACTCAGGCAGACATTTCATTATATACACACAGTGCCCAAGCGCCCTCTGTAGGTGTGGATGGTTCATCACACCTACAGACTATCAAACCATAAGTCTGTTTCAGTACACCAAAGATGAAGCTGTGTGGGTGATGACGTCATCATGCAGCATCTTCAGCATCTCCTTGTGCTCCATCGGAGAGTCACTGTTGCCTGCAGCTTCTAACATTTTCTCACTGTTGGTCACTCTTCTGCTGTGCAGATGTCAGGTGATTGTCAACCGCTGGCTGGTTACGCCTTTCTTCTCCAACTTCGATTGTCCCACCTCTTCTTTCTCATGGCACACTCTTGTGTTATGCTATGTTATTTTTCTTGCACCTTCAACATTGTTCATCTTTAAAACAGCACTTATTTGGCAGTTGATCAGTCCTCCTGCATCTGTAACACACTTTTCCATTCAGTTTCCTGGATAAAGTTTTAGTGGACACCGCGTTTGCTTTTAAGGACTTCTTTGATGACTGCTCGGCGTTTCTGTCAACCATTTCATGAGCGAGACTCACATCAAAAGCTTTGGTGAGCGTTAAGTCTTTGGCCTGTGCCACGATTAATAAGCGGTCGCTGAGCTTTTCACTTGTAACACTACAGACAAGATGGTCTCTTAAAGCATCTTCTAAAAATGCAGCAAATTGGCAAGTCGAAGCCAGCTTTCTTAAACTTGCCATAAAGTCACTCTAATTGTACGAATTAAAAAAGTGGTAACATTTTATTGGCCCACCCTGTATATGTAGAGAGAGAGAGAGAGAGAGAGAGAGAGAGAAAGAGAGAGAGAGATACACACACACAGCATACATATTTTAATTAGTGCTGTCAGGGGATTAAAAAAATAATCTAATTGATTACAGGGTCTGTGATTAGTTAATGTGAATTAATCACATTTAATTGAATGCATAATTGATCAAAGGTAAAATGATCAAAGGTCAAGAGGGCCTAGGTTGGGAGGTCAGGGGGGCGCAGTCCCCCAGAAGTTGAAGGGTTTTTCACCATGCTAATGCTCCCCATAACCATTTTCTGCAGTGAATTTGCAAGGAGACATAGGGAGGATGGAGGCAGCTATTAATATGTCTTCATATGCCAACAACGTCGGTGCCATATGAGAGAGTCTTCTCCAAAACTGGAGAGAAGAGGAACGGACTCAAGCCTAACACTGCTGAAATGATCTTGTTTTTAAATAAAAGCTCTTGAAGCCCCCAAATCCCCTTCATTTTGTACAACTATGGTCATAACAATCCCTAGTTCCACAAGCATTATGACAACAGCATTAAGACATCACAATTTATGTCTGTATTACATACAGTATTTTATGATGGCACAATCAAATTACAACACAAGTATATTATTGTCTTTAAACGAAAATACAGTCAAAAATTTCAAGATGCACATAGAACCTTTATTATTTAACATATACAGTGGGGCAAAAAAGTATTTAGTCAGCCCCTAATTGTGCAAGTTCTCCTACTTAGGAAGATAAGAGAGGTCTGTAATTTTCATCATAGGTACACTTCAATTATGAGAAACAAAATGAAAAAAAAAAAATCCAGAAAATCACATTGTAGGATTTTTAAAGAATTTATTTGTGGTCACCCACAAACAAGCAAGATTTCTGGCTCTCACAGACTTGTAACTTCTTTAAGAAGCTCTTCTGTCCTCCACCTGTTACCTGTATTCATGGCACCTGTTGGAACTCATTATCTGTATAAAAGACACCTGTCCACAGCCTCAAACAGTCAGACTCCAAACTCAACCATGGCCAAGACCAAAGAGCTGTCGAAGGACACCAGGAAGAAAATTGTAGATGTGCACCAGGCTGGGAAGAGTGAATCTACAATAGTCAATCAGGTTGGTGTGAATAAATCAACTGTGGGAGCAATTGTAAGAAAATGGAAGGCATACAAAACCTTTGATAATCTACCTCGATCTGGGGCTCCACGCAAGATGTCATCTTGTGGGGTCAAAATGATCATGAGAACGGTGAACAAAAATCCCAGAACTACATGGAGGGATCTGATGAATGACCTGCAGAGAGCTGGGACCAAAGTAATAAAGGCTACACACTACGCACAGAGGGACTGAAATTCTGCAGTGCCAGGCGTGTCCCCCTGCTTAAGCCAGTACATGTCCAGCCCGTCTGAAGTTTGCCAGTGAGCATATGGATGATCCAGAAGAGGATCGGGAGAATATCATGTGGTCAGACAAAACCAAAATAGAACATTTGGTAAAAACTCAACTTGTCATGTTTGGAGGAAGATGAATGCTCAGTTGCATCCCAACAACACCATACCTACAACCCCTGGCAAAAATTATGGAATCACCGGCCTCGGAGGATGTTCATTCAGTTGTTTAATTTTGTAGAAAAAAAGCAGATCACAGACATGACACAAAACTAAAGTCATTTCAAATGGCAACTTTCTGGCTTTAAGAAACACTATAAGAAATCAAGAAAAAAAGATTGTGGCAGTCAGTAATGGTTACATTTTTAGACCAAGCAGAGGAAAAAATATGGAATCACTCAATTCTGAGGAAAAAATTATGGAATCACCCTGTAAATTTTCATCCCCAAAACTAACACCTGCATCATATCAGATCTGCTCGTTAGTCTGCATCTAAAAAGGAGTGAACACACCTTGGAGAGCTGTTGCACCAAGTGGACTGACATGAATCATGGCTCCAACACGAGAGATGTCAATTGAAACAAAGGAGAGGATTATCAAACTCTTAAAAGAGAGTAAATCATCATGCAATGTTGCAAAAGATGTTGGTTGTTCACAGTCAGCTGTGTCTAAACTCTGGACCAAATACATACAACATGGGAAGGTTGTTAAAGGCAAACATACTGGTAGACCAAGGAAGACATCAAAGCGCCAAGACAGAAAACTTAAAGCAATATGTTTCAAAAATCGAAAAATGTACAACAAAACAAATGAGGAACGAATGTGAGGAAACTGGAGTCAACGTCTGTGACCGAACTGTAAGAAACCGGCTAAAGGAAATGGGATTTACATACAGAAAAGCTAAACAAAAGGCATCATTAACACCTAAACAGAAAAAAACAAGGTTACAATGGGCTAAGGAAAAGCAATTGTGGACTGTGGATGACTGGATGAAAGTCATATTCAGTGATGAATCTCGAATCTGCATTGGGCAAGGTGATGATGCTGGAACTTTTGTTTGGTGCCTTTCCAATGAGATTTATAAAGATGACTGCCTGAAGTGAACATGTAAATTTCCACAGTCATTGATGATATGGGGCTGCATGTCAGGTAAAGACACTGGGGAGATGGCTGTCATTACATCATCAATAAATGCACAAATTTATGTTGATATTTTGGACAATTGAAAGGATGTTTGGGGATGATGAAATCATTTTTCAAGATGATAATGCATCTTGCCATAGAGCAAAAACTGCAAAAACATTCCTTGCAAAAAGATACATAGGGTCAATGTCATGGCATAGGGTCAATGTCAATGAGCAGATCTAATTTGATGCAGGTGTTAATTTGGGGGATGAAAATTTACAGGGTGATTCCATAATTTTTTCCTCAGAATTGAGTGATTCCATATTTTTTCCTCTGCTTGGTCTAAAAAAGTAACCGTTACTGACTGCCACAATCTTTTTTTCTTGATTTCTTATAGTGTTTCTTAAAGCCAGAAAGTTGCCATTTGAAATGACTTTAGTTTTGTGTCATGTCTGTGATCTGCTTTTTTCTACAAAATTAAACAACTGAATGAACATCCTCTGAGGCCGGTGATTCCATAATTTTTGCCAGGAGTTGTACTGTGAAGCATGGAGGTGGAAACATCATGCTTTGGGGCTGTTTTTCTGCAAAGGGGACAGGATGACTGATCTGCGTTAAGGAAAGAATGAATGTGGCCATGTATCGTGAGATTTTAAGCCAAAACCTCCTTCCACCAGTGAGAGCACTGAAGATGCAACATGGCTGGGTCTTCCAGCATGACAATGATCCCAAACACACCGCTGAGGCAACAAAGGAGTGGCTCCGTAAAAAGCATGGTCCTGGAGTAGCCAAGCCAGTCTCCAGACCTCAACAATGTTGCCCCGCGACAGCCTCAAAACATCATTGCTCTAGAGGAGATCTGCATGGAGGAATGGGCCAAAATACCAGCTACAGTGTGTGCAAACCTGGTGAAGACTTACAGGAAACGTTTGACCTCTGTCATTGCCAACAAAGATAATGTTACAAAATATTGAGTTGAATTTTTGTTATTGACCAAATACTTATTTTCCACCATAATTTACAAATAAATTCTTTAAAAATCCGACAATGTGATTTCCTGGATTTTTTTTTTTTTTAACTCATGTCTCTCATAGTTGAAGTGTACCTATGTTGAAAATTACAGACCTCGCTCATCTTTCTAAGTAGGAGAACTTGCACAATCAGGGACTGACTAAATACTTTTTACCTCACTGTATAACAGTGCCTGACTGTTTCATTGTTCCGTGCAAGTACTTTGTTAAAGAGTGGCTAGCAAATGTTGGCATATTTAATTGTATCAAATGCTTCGAAGCACTGAATCATTCAGCACAATTGCTTCATATTGACTTAATGGTTCAAAACGCTTCAGTTTCTCTGTCACTAATAATTAGCAATAAAATGAATCAGCGACCAATAATTTTTATCGCATGTGCACGGATAGACTTACAATCATGGATATTTGCTAACATCCCCCCACCCTGGCATTGGTCTGTCTACGGGAGATGATCGTGTACTGCCCAGTTTGTTTATGGCTTTTTCTTCTTTTTGCTTGTTTGTTTTCAATTCAATTTTAATTTATTTCATTTACTATATAGTCACAACAAAGCTGCCACAAGCAAGGTCTAACCTTACCAACCCCTAGAGCAAGCACACAGGCAACAGTGGTAAGGAAAAACTCTCTCTGATGATTTGAGGAAGACATCTCAAGCAGACCAGACTCAAAGGGGTGACACATTCTACTACTTCGGCTTCTACTGGCCTCTACTGGTGGTTGGCTCTCACTGCGGTATTGTATCACTTCCTGTTCCGGAGCACAGCGGTGTTTTGCTGTATCTGTTAGCTGTTTAATCTGCGTAGTTAGAATGATCTAGAAAACTAGATAACGATTTGTTTCACAGTGTAATCTTCACATGCCTTAACTAAAGCACTCCCTCTGCTGAATCACCTCTAAATTATTTACACATTATTCACTTTGTGTGTTGTTAGGAATCCGCTAGCTTAGCGCAGCTACTACCTCTTAGCCGGTTTAGCATGGCGGCTTCTCCTGTCTCTCCCGCACTTTTCTGCTCTGGGTGTGAAATGTTTAGTTATTCCTCGGCCTCCTATAGCAATAATGGTATTTGTAATAAGTGTAACTTATTCGTAGCTTTGGAGGCCAAGCTGGGCGAATTGGAGACTCGGCTCCGCACCTTGGAAAATCCTACAGCTAGCCAGGCCCCTGTAGTTGGTGCGGACCAAGGTAGCTTAGCCGCCATTAGCTGCCCCCCAGCGGATCTCGAGCAGCCGGGAAAGCAGGCCGGCTGGGTGACTGAGGAGGAAGCGTAGCCCTAGACAGAAGCCCCCTGTACACCACCAACCTGTTCACATTTCTAACCGTTTTTCCCCACTCTGCGACACACCCGCCGAGGAACAAACTCTGGTTATTGGCGACTCTGTTTTGAGAAATGTGAAGTTAGCGACACCAGCAACCATAGTCAATTGTCTTCCGGGGGCCAGAGCAGGCGACACTGAAGGAAATTTGAAACCGCTGGCTAAGGCTAAGCGTAAATTCAGTAAGATTGTAATTCACGTCAGCAGTAATGACACCCGGTTACGCCAATCGGAGGTCACTAAAATTAACATTGAATCGGTGTGTAACTTTGCAAAAACAGTGTCGGACTCTGTAGTTTTCTCTGGGCCCCTCCACAATCAGACCGGGAGTGACATGTTTAGCCGCATGTTCTCCTTGAATTGCTGGCTGTCTGAGTGGTGTCCAAAAAATGAGGTTGGCTTCATAGATAATTGGCAAAGCTTCTGGGGAAAACCTGGTCTTGTTAGGAGAGACGGCATCCATCCCACTTTGGATGGAGCAGTTCTCATTTCTAGAAATCTGGCCAATTTTATTAAACCCTCCAAACCGTGACTATCCAGGGTTGGGACCAGGAAGCAGAGTTGTAGTCTTACACACCTCTCTGCAGCTTCTCTCCCACTGCCATCCCCCCAATACCCCATCCCCGTAGAGACGGTGCCTGCTCCCAGACCACCACCAACCAGTAAAAATCTATTTAAGCATAAAAATTCAAAAAGAAAAAAAAATAATATAGCACCTTCAACTGCACCACAGACTAAAACAGTTAAATGCGGTCTATTAAACATTAGGTCTCTCTCTTCTAAGTCCCTGTTAGAAAATGATATAATAATTGATCAACATATTGATTTATTCTGCCTTACAGAAACCTGGTTACAGCAGGATGAATATGTTAGTTTAAATGAGTCAACACCCCCGAGTCACACTAACTGTCAGAATGCTCGTAGCACGGACCAAGGGGGAGGATTAGCAGCAATCTTCCACTCCAGCTTATTAATTAATCAAAAACTCAGACAGAGCTTTAATTCATTTGAAAGCTTGACTCTAAGTCTTGTCCATCCAAATTGTAAGTCCCAAAAACCAGTTTTATTTGTTATCTATCGTCCACCTGGTCGTTACTCTGAGTTTCTCTGTGAATTTTCAGACCTTTTGTCTGACTTAGTGCTTAGCTCAGATAAGATAATTATAGTGGGCGATTTTAACATCCACATAGATGCTGAGAATGATAGCCTCAGCACTGCATTTAATCTATTATTAGACGTAATTGGCTTAGCTCAAAATGTAAATGAGTCCACCCACCACTTTAATCGTACTTTAGATCTTGTTTTGACTTATGGTATGGAAATTGAAGAATTAACAGTATTCCCTGAAAACCCCCTTCTGTCTGATCACTTCTTAATAACATTTACTTTACTGGACTACCCAGCAGTGGGGAAGAAGTTTCATTACAGAAGAAGTCTTTCGGAAAGCGCTGTAACTAGGTTTAACGATATGATTCCTTCTTTGTTATGTTCTCCAATGCCATATACCAACACAGTGCAGAGTAGCTACCTAAACTCTGTGAGTGAGATAGATTATCTCGTCAGTAGTTTTACATCCTCATTGAGCACAACCTTGGATGCTGTAGCTCCTCTGAAAAAGAGAGCCTTAAATCAGAAGTGCCTGACTCCATGGTTTAACTCACAAACTCGCAGCTTAAAGCAGATAACCCGTAAGTTGGAGAGGAAATGGAGTCCCACTAATTTAGAAGATCTTCACTTAGCCTGGAAAAAGAGTCTGTTGCTCTATAAAAAAGCCCTCCGTAAAGCTAGGACATCTTACTACTCATCGCTAATTGAAGAAAATAAGAATAACCCCAGGCTTCTTTTCAGCACTGCAGCCAGGCTGACAAAGAGTCAGAGCTCTATTGAGCCGAGTATTCCTTTAACTTTAACTAGTAATGACTTCATGACTTTCTTTGCTAATAAAATTTTAACTATTAGAGAAAAAATTACTCATAACCATCCCAAAGACATATCGTTATCTTTGGCTGCTTTCAGTAATGCTGGTATTTGGTTAGACTCTTTCTCTCTGATTGTTCTGAGTTATTTTCATTAGTCATTTCCTCCAAACCATCAACATGTCTATTAGACCCATTCCTACCAGGCTGCTCAAGGAAGCCCTTCCATTAATTAATGCTTCGATCTTAAATATGATCAATCTATCTTTATTAGTTGGCTATGTACCACAGGCTTTTAAGATGGCAGTAATTAAACCATTACTTAAAAAGCCATCACTTGACCCAGCTATCTTAGCTAATTATAGGCCAATCTCCAACCTTCCTTTTCTCTCAAAATTTCTTGAAAGGGTAGTTGTAAAACAGCTAACTGATCATCTGCAGAGGAATGGTCTATTTGAAGAGTTTCAGTCAGGTTTCAGAATTCATCATAGTACAGAAACAGCATTGGTGAAGGTTACAAATGATCTTCTTATGGCCTCAGACAGTGGACCCATCTCTGTGCTTGCCCTGTTAGACCTCAGTGCTGCTTTTGATACTGTTGACCATAAAATTTTATTGCAGAGATTAGAGCATGCCATAGGTATTAAAGGCACTGTGCTGCGGTGGTTTGAATCATATTTATCTAACAGATTACAATTTGTTCATATAAATGGGGAGTCTTCTTCACAGACTAAGGTTAATTATGGAGTTCCACAAGGTTCTGTGCTAGGACCAATTTTACTCACTTTATACATGCTTCCCTTAGGCAGTATTATTAGAAAGCATTGCTTAAATTTTCATTGTTACGCAGATGATACCCAGCTTTATCTATCCATGAAGCCAGAGGACACACACCAATTAGTTAAACTGCAGGAATGTCTTATAGACATAAAGACACGTATGACCTCTAATTTCCTGCTTTTAAATTCAGATAAAACTGAAGTTATTGTACTTGGCCCCACAAATCTTAGAAACATGGTGTCTAACCAGATCCTTACTCTGCATGGCATTACCCTGACCTCTAGTAATACTGTGAGTAATCTTGGAGTCATTTTTGATCAGGATATGTCCTTCAATGCGCATATCATTATTATCAGGTTGTCCTAAAAGTTCCCTGAAAAGCCTTCAGTTAATTCAAAATTCTGCAGCTAGAGTACTGACGGGGACTAGAAGGAGAGAGCATATTTCACCCATATTGGCCTCTCTTCATTGGCTTCCTGTTAATTCTAGAATAGAATTTAAAATTCTTCTTCTTACTTATAAGGTTTTGAATAATCAGGTCCCATCTTATCTTAGGGACCTCTTAGTACCATATCACCCCAATAGAGCGCTTCGCTCTCAGACTGCAGGCTTACTTGTAGTTCCTAGGGTTTGTAAGAGTAGAATGGGAGGCAGAGCCTTCAGCTTTCAGGCTCCTCTCCTGTGGAACCAGCTCCCAATTCGGATCAGGGAGACAGACACCCTCTCTACTTTTAAGATTAGGCTTAAATCTTTCCTTTTTGCTAAAGCTTATAGTTAGGGCTGGATCAGGTGACCCTGAACCATCCCTTAGTTATGCTGCTATAGACTTAGACTGCTGAGGGGTTCCCATGATGCACTGAGTGTTTCTTTCTCTTTTTGCTCTGTATGCACCACTCTGCATTTAATCATTAGTGATTGATCTCTGCTGTCTTCCACAGCATGTCTTTTTCCTGATTCTCTCCCCTCAGCCCCAACCAGTCCCAGCAGAAGACTGCCCCTCCCTGAGCCTGGTTCTGCTGGATTTTTCTTCCTGTTAAAAGGGAGTTTTTCCTTCCCACTGTCGCCAAGTGCTTGCTCATAGGGGGTCGTTTTGACCGTTGGGGTTTTTCTGTGATTATTGTATGGCTTTTGCCTTATAATATAAAGTGCCTTGGGGCAACTGTTGTTGTGATTTGGCGCTATTTAAATAAAATTGATTTGATTTGACTTTCCTTGGGCTATGCTACAGACACAGTTGACAATACAAATATATGGGAAATTTTTATCTTTTGTTTCTATCTGCACCTGCGCGAATGACTTATCAGACCAATGCGTGAGTGACCATCTCTGCTGCATTTGTTGCACATGTACTGTGATGCCTGCTAAGGCTGCCACCGTCACTCCTTCCTCCTAACTCGTTGCCCAGCAAGAGCTTGGTTCCTCTCCTGCTCAGCCCTCTGTGCACCTGTTCTGACAGTAAGGCCCCAGGATGCACGGTCCTTTGCACACTGTTCCCACGACATGTCCTTTAAATTATCTAGGCCATACATACTGCACATCAGACAGATTGTAGCAGTTCTTACTGGCGAATGGCTTGAAAATTGAAGATAAGCAGTCAAAGGCAATATTTTTGACAGTGGTCGGTCAGAAGATGCATGCTTTGCTGGGTGATCTGACGAAAAAACAGCTGAATGTGAGTTGAAAGAATTATTGACTTACTGATAAAGCATTACATGTCAAAGACGAATTACATTGCCGAGAGATATAAATTCCACACCAGAAAGCAAAGAATGGATGAATCAATCAGTGACTTCATGGCAAGTTTACGCAAATTGGCAGCAACGTGTCAATTTGCAACTTTTGAGTGAGGCGCAGTGACACAGATTCATTTGTGGTGTAAAAAGTGAAATATTATATGAACGCCTGCTAGCCGCTACTCAAATGAAAGAATTATCCCTCACGAGGCTCACGAGATAAGCCTGGTTTTTGAGATGACTAAACAGAATGCAGTAAATTGGTCCAACAGAACTGGCAGAGCGAAAGCACTGGTCAACAATGGTTTTGCTACCTGGTGAATATTAGCTGATATAAGGTATTTCAGGTATGCTGATTCCAAATCTGTAATCCGAATTTGTCTAGCACATCAGGTTCTTGAGTTATGCACATGCCAATATTTAGCTAATCTATTGCTATTATGGTGCTTCTCATGCAAATGTAGATTGTGTTAAAAATTTTTAATTTTAGAATAAAACAGAATTTAGCACTAATTTGGGTGATTTTGGGTTGCTGAATCCAAATATGGTAAAACAATTCAATCAATAAACTGCCAATATTGAGGGCCAACATTGCCAGGAATTTGTAATTTTTTATAATAATTGCTTTGATCAGTCTACAGATGAAAACCAAGTTTTTGTGGTACATGTACATCAAGTGATGGAATACTGCTCTCAACAAAAATATAAACGCAACACTTTTGGTTTTGCTCCCATTTTATATGAGATGAACTCAAAGATCTAAAACTTTTTCCACATACACAATATCACCATTTCCCTCAAATATTGTTCACAAACCAGTCTAAATCTGTGATAGTGAGCACTTCTCCTTTGCTGAGATAATCCATCCCACCTCACAGGTGTGCCATACCAAGATGCTGATTAGACACCATGATTAGTGCACAGGTGTGCCTTAGACTGCCCACAATAAAAGGCCACTCTGAAAGGTGCAGTTTTATCACACAGCACAATGCCACAGATGTCGCAAGATTTGAGGGAGCGTGCAGTTGGCATACTGACAGCAGGAATGTCAACCAGAGCTGTTGCTCGTGTATTGAATGTTCATTTCTCTACCATAAGCCGTCTCCAAAGGCGTTTCAGAGAATTTGGCAGTACATCCAACCAGCCTCACAACCGCAGACCACGTGTAACCACACCAGCCCAGGACCTCCACATCCAGCATGTTCACCTCCAAGATCGTCTGAGACCAGCCACTAGGACAGCTGCTGAAACACTCGGTTTGCATAACCAAAGAATTTCTGCACAAACTGTCAGAAACCGTCTCAGGGAAGCTCATCTGCATGCTCGGCGTCCTCATCGGGGTCTCGACCTGACTCCAGTTCGTCGTCGTAACCGACTTGAGTGGGCAAATGCTCACATTCCCTGGTGTTTGGCACGCTGGAGAGGTGTTCTCTTCATGGATGATGCGAAGGAGATGTGTTGCACTGCATGAGGCAAATGGTGGTCACACCAGATACTGACTGGTATCCCCCCCAATAAAACAAAACTGCACCTTTCAGAGTGGCCTTTTATTGTGGGCAGTCTAAGGCACACCTGTGCACTAATCATGGTGTCTAATCAGCATCTTGATATGGCACACCTGTGAGGTGGGATGGATTATCTCAGCAAAGGAGAAGTGCTCACTATCACAGATTTCGACTGGTTTGTGAACAATATTTGAGGGAAATGGTGATATTGTGTATGTGGAAAAAGTTTTAGATCTTTGAGTTCATCTCATACAAAATGGGAGCAAAACCAAAAGTGTTGCGTTTATATTTTTGTTGAGTATATATATATATATATATATATATATATATATATATAATTAATCTAGCCTCAAAAATAGTTTGTTCAATGTTCTAAAATCAGAAATGCAAAATATGAAAAAAGAGACCTAGAGATATTTGGCAAATGCATCAAATCTAGCACACTGCAAATGTTTATGAGAAAGGAACAATCTATCAAAATCAAAATCAAGACGTGGCTGGAACGAGTCCAACACAGTTGGAAAAATCAAATCAAATCAATTTTATTTATATAGCGCCAAATCACAACAAGGTGCTTTATATTGCAAGGCAAAAGCCATACAATAATTACAGAAAAACCCCAACGGTCAAAACGACACCCTATGAGCAAGCACTTGGCGACAGTGGGAAGGAAAAACTCCCTTTTAACAGGAAGAAAAATCCAGCAGAACCAGGCTCAGGGAGGGGCAGTCTTCTGCTGGGACTGGTTGGGGCTGAGGGGAGAGAATCAGGAAAAAGACATGCTGTGGAGGGGAGCAGAGATCAATCACTAATGATTAAATGCAGAGTGGTGCATACAGAGCAAAAAGAGAAAGAAACACTCAGTGCATCATGGGAACTCCCCAGCAGTCTAAGTCTGTAGCAGCATAACTAAGGGATGGTTCAGGGTCACCTGATCCAGCCCTAACTATACGCTTTAGCAAAAAGGAAAGTTTTAAGCCTAATCTTAAAAGTAGACAGGGTGTCTGTCTCCCTGATCTGAATTGGGAGCTGGTTCCACAGGAGAGGAGCCTGAAAGCTGAAGGCTCTGCCTCCCATTCTACTCTTACAAACCCTAGGAACTACAAGTAAGCCTGCAGCCTGAGAGCTTTATTGGGGTGATATGGTACTAAGAGGTTCCTAAGATAAGATGGGACCTGATTATTCAAAACCTTATAAGTAATAAGAAGAATTTTAAATTATATTCTAGAATTAACAGGAAGCCAACAAAGAGAGGCCAATATGGGTGAAATATGCTCTCTCCTTCTAGTCACCGTCAGTACTCTAGCTGCAGCATTTTGAATTAACTGAAGGCTTTTCAGGGAACTTTTAGGACAACCTGATAATAATGAATTACAATAGTCCAGCCTAGAGGAAATAAATGCATGAATTAGTTTTACAGCATCACTCTGAGACAAGACCTTTCTAATTTTAGAGATATTGCGCAAATGTAAAAAAGCAGTCCTACATATTTGCTTAATATGCGCATTGAAGGACATATCCTGATCAAAAATGACTCCAAGATTTCTCACAGTATTACTAGAGGTCAGGGTAATGCCATCCAGAGTAAGGATCTGATTAGACACCATGTTTCTAAGATTTGTGAGGTCAAGTACAATAACTTCAGTTTTATCTGAATTTAAAAGCAGGAAATTAGAGGTCATCCATGTCTTTATGTCTGTAAGACATTCCTGCAGTTTAACTAATTGGTGTGTGTCCTCTGGCTTCATGGATAGATAAAGCTGGGTATCATCTGCGTAACAATGAAAATTTAAGCAATGCTTTCTAATAATACTGCCTGTGGGAAGCATGTATAAAGTGAATAAAACTGGTCCTAGCACAGAACCTTGTGGAACTCCATAATTAACCTTAGTCTGTGAAGAAGACTCCCCACTTACATGAACAAATTGTAATCTATTAGATAAATATGATTCAATCCACCGCAGCATAGTGCCTTTAATACCTATGGCATGTTCTAATCTCTGTAATAAAATTTTATGGTCAACAGTATCAAAAGCAGCACTGAGGTCTAACAGGACAAGCACAGAGATGAGTCCACTGTCTGAGGCCTAAGAAGATCATTTGTAACCTTCACTAATGCTGTTTCTGTACTGTGATGAATTCTAAAACCTGATGGAAACTCTTCAAATAGACCATTCCTCTGCAGATGATCAGTTAGCTGTTTTACAACTACCCTTTCAAGAATTTTTGAGAGAAAAGGAAGGTTGGAGATTGGCCTATAATTAGCTAAGATAGCTGGGTCAAGTGATGGCTTTTTAGTAATGGTTTAATTACTGCCACCTTAAAAGCCTGTGGTACATAGCCAACTAATAAAGATAGATTGATCATACACTCAACAAAAATATAAACGCAACACTTTTGGTTTTGCTTCCATTTTGTATGAGATGAACTCAAAGATCTAAAAAGTTTTCCACATACACAATATCACCATTTCCCTCAAATATTGTTCACAAACCAGTCTAAATCTGTGATAGTGAACACTTCTCCTTTGCTGAGATAATCCATCCCACCTCACAGGTGTGCCATATCAAGATGCTGATTAGACACCATGATTAGTGCACAGGTGTGCCTTAGACTGCCCACTGAAGAGGAGTGGACCAACATTCCACAGGCCACAATTGACAACCTGATCAACTCTATGTGAAGGAGATGTGTTGCACTGCATGAGGCAAATGGTGGTCACACCAGATAGTGACTGGTATCCCCCCCAGTAAAACAAAACTGCACCTTACAGAGTGGCCTTTTATTGTGGACAGTCTCCTTGAGCAGCCTGGTAGGAATGGGGTCTAATAGACATGTTGATGGTTTGGAGGAAGTGACTAATGAAAATAACTCAGACAGAACAATCGGAGAGAAAGAGTCTAACCAAATACCAGCATTACTGAAAGCAGCCAAAGGTAACGATATGTCTTTGGGATGGTTATGAGTAATTTTTTCTCTAATAGTTAAAATTTTATTAGCAAAGAAAGTCATGAAGTCATTACTAGTTAAAGTTAAAGGAATACTCGGCTCAATAGAACTCTGACTCTTTGTCAGCCTGGCTACAGTGCTGAAAAGAAACCTGGGGTTGTTCTTATTTTCTTCAATTAGTGATGAGTAGTAAGATGTCCTAGCTTTACGGAGGGCTTTTTTATAGAGCAACAGACTCTTTTTCCAGGCTAAGTGAAGAGCTTCTAAATTAGTGAGACGCCATTTCCTCTCCAACTTACGGGTTATCTGCTTTAAGCTGCGAGTTTGTGAGTTATACCACGGAGTCAGGCACTTCTGATTTAAGGCTCTGTTTTTCAGAGGAGCTACAGCATCCAAAGTTGTGCTCAATGAGGATGTAAAACTATTGACGAGATAATCTATCTTACTCACAGAGTTTAGGTAGCTACTCTGCACTGTGTTGGTATATGGCATTGGAGAACATAAAGAAGGAATCATATCCTTAAACCTAGTTACAGCGCTTTCCGAAAGACTTCTTCTGTAATGAAACTTCTTCCCCACTGCTGGGTAGTCCATTAAAGTAAATGTAAATGTTATTAAGAAATTCCACAATGTAAAACACCAGGCATTGATTGATCCACAGAAAGTATACCTTCCTCCCCTGCATATAAAACTTGGCCTCATCAAGAACTTTGTGAAGGCAATGGATCATAGCTCAGATGGCTTTAAATACCTGAAGCAAAAATTTGGGGCAGTCCAAAGTGATGCCAAGCTTAAAGCTGTGATTTTTGATGGACCTCAAACACGTGAGCTTATTAGAGACAAAGACTTTCCATCTAAGCTCAGACCCCTTGAACTAAGAGCATGGGAATCATTTGTGCAAGTGGTACAGAATTTCTTGGGCAGCTACAAAGCCACAAACTATGAAGAACTAGTTGACAACTTGCTCAAATCATACAAACGCATGGGCTGCAAAATGTCACTTAAGATTCACTTCCTGCACTCTCCTCTTGAGTTCTTTCCACCCAATTTGGGTGATGTGAGTGATGAGCATGGTAAAAGATTCCACCAAGATATTTCTGAAATGGAGACCAGGTACCAGAGGCGTTATAATGCAAACATGATTGGTGACTACTGCTGGTTTCTACAGAGTGAAACGTCTGTGACCCACAAGCGCAAGAGCAAGAGCAAGTGTTTGGCTCACTTTTGAACTGTTAAGACTAATTGTGGAGTGTATTAATTTGAGTTTTCTCATAATTATTGATATTTTGGTATCTGTGTATTTTTTTCACCAGTTGTGTGTTCATTTCTAATAAAATCATTGAGAACAATTTGGCGACTGGCGTTTATTGGTACAGTCACATAACTCAAAATCTTGATGTGCTAGAGAAATTCTGTTTGCATATTTGAAATCAGCATACACAAATTAGTCAAAATCAGTTGTTTTTCTTCAGGTAGCAGACAAAAAGTTTTTTTTTTTTTGTTGACCAGTGAAGTTGTTTTAAAAGGAGAAAAACAAAGCTAGCTGTGTTTCAGGTGTCAGAGAAGTAGACACACACCAGAGGACTGCTGTTTTAAAATGGTACAGTGCTGAGGATGTTTGAAGTTCGGACATATTGAACGGGCATATTTGAAAAGACAACCTAAAGCAGTGGGAGCTTCAGTTAAGAAAAAGGGCGGACCCAGACAGCTGAATGCCAGAAATCTAAAACGGACGTGTATATATATATATACACACACACACACACACACTCGCAATGCTCACTACACACCGGGAGCAATAAGGAATTAAAGACCTTGCCCAAGGGCCCTTAGTAATTCTCCAGTCAGGCTGGGATTTGAACCGAGAATCTTCTGGTCTCAAGCCCAACACCTTAACCACTAGACCATCACCTCCCCCAATGTGTTATATGTGAAAGAGCCCTAAGGGGAGACTCAAGAGAATCTGCTGTAGGACAAGCCATACTGGTTAAAAACTACAGGGGAGGAAGACAGAAATGGGTGAAGGAAGAGATTACTCATGTACTGGGTCCAGTTACTTATTTGGTATCTGTGGATGGAACATGTATGAAGAGACATGTTACTCAACTGGTAGAAAACAAACATGATGATGCAGCTTCTTCTGTTTCTGATTTTGTTTTTGACAAAATTGTTTTTGACTTGAAACATGAATCTCAGGTTGACGGGGAATCTGAGAATTCTGAGGTTACAGAGACACTAACAGTATCTTTGCCGGTCGTGGAAACTTCCAGCAATAGAGACTGGCACAAGATCAAAAAGGACAATAAAACCTCCAGATAGACTGAACTTGTGAGGTAAACCAGGTTACTGCACCAGTGTGTGTAAAATCTAATAAAGAAAAAAAAGATGCAGTAAAAGGTTTCAGTGGAGGACTGTGGTGTCTGAGAGAGAGAGCAGTAGGTGGGCACTCAGCGCACTTGTATAAAAGAGGCTAGTCTACTGCACTTCCATCCAGTCGTTGGTGGACATGAGCAGTGAGCAGAGCAGGAGAAACCACATGGTTGTGCATAGCTGTAATAAAGTTCTGTGTTTTTTCCTTTTCCTGCAGTCTTTTTCTGAGTGACCCACACAATAAATCTTTTCTGGACACTACAATTAGCTTACGTCATGCATCATCTCTTAGCTTGTATCCTCTCGTCTTTGGCTTCATATTCTTGTATGGCTTCCCAAAGTCTCCAGTACTTTTCAAGCATTTCGTCTCACTGCCTGCAGCCTTCTCTTAAAGGACATGTTGCACATTTTTTAACGTCCCAGTTAGCAAGACAACATAGAAGTACTCATGACTGTAACTCTCTCCGCACACGTGCTAATAATTAGTGATAGCTGATGTATTTTATTCCTCTCAATCTGAGCATTAGCAAGTGCATTTCTGGAAAACGTCTCTCTCGGCAGTCCAGTCATCATCTATCTGTGATGTACATTTTAGAATAAACAGAAACATCCCGATGATTGACAGACAGAGGGAAATTAACCTGCTCCATCTGAAAATGAAACTTCTGAGCTTTCATTCGAAAGTGATGGCTTGGATTTACAGTCATGAGATGACACACTTCACCCCAAAACTCTTAACGTTTTCATGTGCCAGATTACAGAACCTAAAGTGTGGTGACGCACTGTTTGTGATGTTTTTAACAGACTTCCTAACGCGGCGATGGATTTTTTATCATTGGAAAAAGTCAGAATACATTATTTCCAGGAGTTAATGGACTTGATTGAACGTGCCACAATTGTGAGAGAACTAAAGGCGAAGTTGCAGCCTGCGATTACGTGTGCGTGGGGGCTTTGATCAACTGGAGTTTATATTTGGAAATAAGTCTAATACTGGGTGAGTCTGGCATGTTCAGGATTTTCCACCTTTTGTGTTATGTGGCAAGCTTTTTTTTTTTTTTTTTTTTTTTACTTTGAGAGTATGAATCTGGAATGTGTGCGTGCACGCTGTGCAGCTGATGAGCAGCCCCTGCCGCTGTGAACATGAATGTCTCCATGTTTTTTCCCCTGCAGATGTATTTTTTTAGATTTTATTGATAACACGCATAACTAATTGTGTACAAAGCTGAGTCTCAAGCACAGATTGTTACTGACAGGCTGCGTTTATGGCTCATGGTTGCAGGTGCACTAAATCTCAGGACTGCTGTTTTTACCATGACTGTATCAAAATGAACAGTTTTCACTTAAAAACGAGTCATCATAACACGACATCACACTTATGTCAACTGTGGAATTAATCTGTGACTCGGTTCTTAACATCTGCAGGTACAATCCAATGAAGTCCATGCTGGGACGCTTCTAATAGCTATGTCACTTGCTGGAAACACACAAGCAATCATGAGTACTTTGTTTTCAGAAGTCTCCATAGCTGTTTGCTGTGAATGCCGTATACTTTGAAACTGGTCACAGAAGTGCACAAAGTACAACCCCTGGCAAAAATTATGGAATCACTGGCCTCTGAGGATGTTCATTCAGTTGTTTAATTTTTGTAGAAAAAAAGCAGATCACAGACATGACACAAAACTAAAGTAATTTCAAATGGCAACTTTCTGGCTTTAAGAAACACTATAAGAAATCAAGAAAAAAAGATTGTGGCAGTCAGTAACGGTTACTTTTTTAGACCAAGCAGAGGAAAAAAATATGGACTCACTCAATTCTGAGGAATAAATTATGGAATCACCCTGTAAATTTTCATCCCCAAAACTAACACCTGCATCAAATCACATCTGCTTGTTAGTCTGCATCTAAAAAGGAGTGATCACACCTTGGAGAGCTGTTGCAACAAGTGGACTGGCATGAATCATGGCTCCAACAGGAGAGATGTCAACTGAAACAAAAGAGAGGATTATCAAACTCTTAAAAGAGGGTAAATCATCACGCAATGTTGCAAAAGATGTTGGTTGTTCACAGTCAGCTGTGTCTAAACTCTGGACCAAATACAAACATGGGAAGGTTGTTAAAGGCAAACATACTGGTAGACCAAGGAAGACATCAAAGCGTCAAGACAGAAAACTTAAAGCAATATGTCTCAAAAATCGAAAATGCACAACAAAACAAATGAGGAACGAATGGGAGGAAACTGGAGTCAACGTCTGTGACCGAACTGTAAGAAACCGCCTAAAGGAAATGGGATTTACATACAGAAAAGCTAAACGAAAGCCATCATTAACACCTAAACAGAAAAAAACAAGGTTACAATGGGCTAAAGAAAAGCAATCGTGGACTGTGGATGACTGGATGAAAGTCATATTCAGTGATGAATCTCGAATCTGCATTGGGCAAGGTGATGATGCTGGAACTTTTGTTTGGTGCCATTCCAATGAGATTTATAAAGATGACTGCCTGAGGAGAACATGTAAATTTCCACAGTCACTGATGATATGGGGCTGCATGTCAGGTAAAGGCACTGGGGAGATGGCTGTCATTACATCATCAATAAATGCACAAGTTTACGTTGATATTTTGGACACTTTTCTGATGTTTGAAGATGATGAAATCATTTTTCAAGAAGATAATGCATCTTGCCATAGAGCAAAAACTGAAAACATTCCTTGCAAAAAGACACATAGGGTCAATTTCATGACATAGGGTCAATGTCAACAAGCAGATGTGATTTGATGCAGGTGTTAGTTTTGGGGATGGAAATTTACAGGGTGATTCCATAATTTATTCCTCAGAATTGAGTCCATATTTTTTTCCTCTGCTTGGTCTAAAACAGTAACCGTTACTGACTGCCACAATCTTTTTTTCTTTATTTCTTATAGTGTTTCTTAAAGCCAGAAAGTTGCCATTTGAAATGACTTTAGTTTTGTGTCATGTCTGTGATCTGCTTTTTTCTACAAAATTAAACAACAGAATGAACATCCTCCGAGGCCGGTGATTCCATAATTTTTGCCAGGGGTTGTAATCCCGGTGGAACATTGGATGGTCACCAACAGCCTAAATTCTTATTGTTGTAATTTCGGTGCGACATGTCCTTTAAAAACCCACTGCCCTCCACCGTTTATGTGTTTGTGTGGCGTATAAATTGACGTCATGGCAGTTTCACGCAGATATGCACTGATGACCCCGCTCACATTGAGCATGTTCTCAATTGTAATGGAAAACAACATGCCTGGTACCAAACCAAACTGAGTAAAGTAGAGTCGAGCTGAGTAGCGCTAGACCTGTATAATGGAAAAAAGGCCTATAGAGTATGGCGAGTGCTGTGTGGCGCAGGAGCAGAATGTCTGAATGTAAACCCGTGTTTATCAGGGATGTGTTCTCATTCCTATGCTGTCCAGGGTTAGTGGATGCTGGATGAGTGATCAAAAATTGTGAACAGCCAAAATCCACGTGAACATTTGGATGTGTCCAGCTCATAAGATAGCAACCATTTGGAGAAACATGAGGGTCATTACGTGGGCAAATACAAGATGAAATGAACATAAGAAAAGGAAAATACAAGCAGAATTAAAAAAATACACTGGGTTAGAACTTTTCACCTACTGCAGATGGCTGACACTAAACACTGGTCCAGAATATTTCAAAACCTCTAGAGTTTAAAAAAAATAAAGACATCAGGAGCTGCACTGAACGGGGCTGAATATGTCACCAAGGGATTCCAAATGCTCACGTTATTTTGGCCTCTTACAAAACACAAGTGAATGAATGGCTGCATTTAGTGCAGAGTGTGCATGTGCCCTATGTTCCGTTTCACGGAACAGCATTGTAGAAGAACCCCGACAGCATCAAAGCGTCTTGTCCTCTGCCCAGTGACCAGTGAACAGTCTGGATGATTGAAGCACTGGCACAGCTGAGTGCTGCTAACTTTAACTCTGTGCACACTGGTCACTGTGCACGTCGGCAAGTGTTGTGATGCAGTGACGGTCGCCGGTACGAGCCGGGCTGCAGTATGTCCCCCTGGGGACGTTTTCTGTCTGAACGCCTCCATCAGCTCCAGACAAATGAGCCTCTCTGCCGGGCAGGTGGCTGTACCTCCTCCCTGGTCTCCTCAAAGAGAAATGATCCAAGAAAGGGTTAACTCCCCCCCAACCTCCCACCATCCATTTGCAAATGATCTGGCTTGTCTGCATATTGTCAGCTGCAGCTGGCCCGGCCATTCATCACCTGTCTGCGACTCTCAGCGCCCTCCACACTTAATTGTTCCCTCTCTGACCTGGAGAATAGAGAATGATGTTCCCTGCACCAGAGAGAGAGACAGACAGACAGACAGACAGACAGACAGACAGACAGACAGACAGACAGACAGAGAGAGAGAGAGAGAGAGAGAGAGACAGGCAGAGTTGTGGCTGGCATAAATGCTGTTCACTCTGTTTTTCCGCTCTTTACTTTCATCTCCCATCTTTTCTGAATTTCTGGGTCAGAAGAAAAAGCAAGGAAAGGAAATGAGGAGAGGATGAAGGAAGCAATCTCCAACCTCATAAATTTAATTCCATTAAATTTTGTTAAATATAAAGTCGTGTGTGTGTGTGTGGGGGGGGGGGGGGTGTTCTGATCATCCTATTTGTATGTCTGTCCCCATCTCTGTTCTTCTCTTGTTTTTTCTTTACATCCACACTTGCATTCCTCCCTGTTGTTTCTCACCTTCCATTTAGTTTCTTTTTCCCACCTCGTGTGATTCTCTCTCACTCTTAAAATGTGACCACAGCCACTTTCAGTCATGTGATTTGTTTCATTCATCTCATACCCTATCCCACAGGGCACAGTTCTATTATGAATCCTCATGATCCATTAGAGGCACAGAAATGGGATGAACCGTCTTACCTAACTTACTCTTGCTTTATTTACACCCTTATTCTACAGGGCGATGTTCTATTATGATGGCCCATGTTCCAAAAAAGTACAAAACAGGATGAAACTCTGGCATGCCTCCTGTCATGCTCGCTTAAAAGTGCAGACCTGGTAACCCGCACAAAAACAAAAGTAAAACTATTTCTACCTGCATTCTCAGCCAAAACCGCAACAAATGCTGCATCTGCTTCACATTTTCACCCCGATGGAACACAATCAAACAAGTATCAGGGTGTACGCACTAGGACTACCCTGTTGAAAGATGTTTGAACATGACTTAAGCTGTTCAGACTACAAATGCCTGGAAGTGGCTATGTAATGATGCCGATTTAGTGGATCAGGGTGAAATTTCTGAAGAGCTTGAAAATGTCAAAACTGCTGCAGATGATGGCCAGAACTACTGCATATATCAAGTTTGTTCAAGATGGACCAAGGAGTTATTGTGATGCTTCAAAACGCTCCCAGATTTGCTACTTGGGATGAAACGGTACTTCATAAGCCAGCCTGTTAGGAGACAAGCCGGAGTAAGCAGTTTCCTCCTGTTTTTGCACTTTTTTGGAATGTGGGCCATCGTAGTACAACCCCTGGCAAAAATTATGGAATTACCAGCCTCGGAGGATGTTCATTCAGTTGTTTAATTTTATAGAAAAAAAGCAGATCACAAACATGACCCCAAACTAAAGTCATTTCAAATGGCAACTTTCGGGCTTTAAGAAACACTGTAAGAAATCAGAAAAAAAAATTGTGGCAGTCAGTAACGGTTACTTTTTTAGACCAAGCAGAGGGAAAAAAAAAATATGGAATCACTCAATTCTGAGGAAAAAATTATGGAATCATGAAAAACAAAAGAACGCTCCAACACATCACTAGTATTTTGTTGCACCACCTCTGGCTTTTATAACAGCTTGCAGTCTCTGAGGCATACACCGGAAATGGGCAGGTGTGCACTGCTTGATACATGTCACGACAACTTTGGTGTACTTCAAATTTACACTGTAAATTTACGCCACAAGTGCGCAACATTGATACATGAGGTCCAATATGAGCATCCTGTCCTGCTCCAAAGCATAAAATAAAAAAAATCATCATAATTTACATACCATATCTGCCTCTGGCATGGCTTGGTGGACAACAAACTCGTCGAGGGTTCTCCTGGTTGTCTTGTCCCTCATATTTTTCATGTGTCCTGCACTAGAAGCATGCTGCTTGAAGTCGGCCAGTCCACCACGGGCTATAGAAAATGCACAGTGGCACACGGTACAGTGCGCTTTATAGCTGTTGTCGCGCACCTTTTCTACCCAGCCATTTTCCTTTTCCCTTTCGCCCCTGTATTTATGCATTCTTTTTTGTTTTCTTTGAGGAGGAGTAACGTTGTTACAGACATTGCTGTTCACAGGCGTATCTGCAGTGTTGGTGTCTGTATCTGTATCAGCCATACCGCTTTGTTATGGTCGTCAGACAACCATTGTCGGCTCATGATGTCTCTCTTCTCTTCCGGTATCTTCTTGCAAGCAGATGTCCCTCGACCAATGAGATAAGAGTCATTCTGTATTGTCAGCTCATTGGTGAAGAGCAGGAGAGAGCCTGGGATCAAATTTACCGTAGGTTTCCATATAAAGTGCCAGTCAATTCCATTGACATTTTACAGACTTTTTGATTCTCACAGAAATATGGGACAAACTGCGTCTTGTTTCAGGTCAATACGGAACGCACAATTTTGTTTCCAAATAAGGGACGATTCCGGACGGTTGGCAACCCTATTGGTAACGAATCCCTATTTAGAGGGCAGTGAAAATTCTTTTTATGCTTTAAATCTTAAAAAGCTTAGTGGCCCTATACCAGGTGTCTCCAACCCTGCTCCAGGAGGGCACTTGCCCTGGATGTTTTGAGCCGGTAGATGTGGAAAACAGGCAGGACAGGTGCTCTCCAGGAACAGGGTTGGAGACTGTTGCCCTATACGTGTTTGTCATGTTTGGTTGTGAATGCTGGATATTTGGTCCTGATTAACATGCGCATTGCGAATATGAGGTATTTGGAAGTTGTGTCACACAGTTATCACTGAACACAGCAGCACGTGGCTCACACCAGTACTGTGTACATACAGTATGTGCTAACATCTGTGGTTATGTTACATAGCTAAAAAAGTGTCTGTTAACATCATTAAAAATGAGTTCTTCTCTGGAGTGCAGCGTACTTTTCAATGGATTATGGATGTATATTTCCAGAGAAGATTTAAAGAGGTCAGCGAACATATGCAAGACCCATGCTGCTGTGACCACTGTGCACACTTCATAAATAACACAATCTGCATTTTATTTTAGATTGAAGTCTGGAAGCATCAAAATAACTGAGCTGCCTAATCTACATTCAAGTGGACATTCTTAAGAGGCACAGACAAAATAAGATCATCTCCACAAATAAAATAGACATGATGTGTGCAGTCTGGTACAGGTACACAACAATTACCCCATACATCCTATGCCTGCTGACCAGCCGCCATGATCTCCTCCCTCTCCCCCAGCGCACAGCTACTACACAACACCATGCATGATGCCCGTTCAGGCCAATGAAATTGCTCTGCCCCAAAAACAACCTACATTGTATTTTAATTTTAGTCTATAATTTTAACGTGCCAAGTGACTGAGTTGCCACATCCACATTCAAGTGGAAATGATTTAATTACAACATGCAGTAATGAAAGAATAAGTTTAATGGCGTGTTCACACCGGGCACGATCAGACGCTACAAATTCACGGGGGTCGCGTGGCTACAGACGCGCCTCCTTTGCCCGGTGTGTCGCTCTGCTTTTGCTGTGAAAATTCGCCCCGGTGCGTCATCAAATAGGAGGAGCTTCCATTCCGCTCACCGGCTCCGGTTGTCAGTCAAGTTAACATGACTAACCTTGATCACACGGAGCGAGTTGTTGTGGAAAGCTCCCAATACAGGGAGTATCATTATTTGCTGCAGGAGCTGCATCTGGATGACGGCCGCTTTCAGCAGTCCTTCCACCTCTGCGGGACCCAGTTTGAGGACCTCCTGTCCCATTCACGCGCGCACATGTAAACAATTAAAAAAAAAAAAAAAAAAAAAACTCTGCTGCCTGCTGTAGAGCTGCTGCTCGCTCCAAAAACTCTGTCATAATTGTGTTTAGAAACCAGTCACCATTTGTTTTATTATACATCTGTGTAGTTAATAAAATATTCTCCACAAATGATTCGCTCGCGCGCACACGTAAAAAAACAACAAAAAGACAGAAACTCTGCTGCCTGCTGTAGGGCGCTGCTTGCTCCAAAAACTCTAATTGTGTTTAGAAACCAGTCACCATTTGTTTTATTATACATCTGTGTAGTTAATAAGTAAAATATTATCGACAGACGATTTGCTCGCACACGCATGTAAAATAAAAAGAAAACGAAACTCCGCTCCTGCTGCTGTGGGGCTGCTGCTCGCTCCAAAAACTCTTGTCATAATTGTGAAATAAAGGACAAAAGAGATAAGTCCTGCTCACAGGCTGCTACCAGATACAGGACATGTTCACAGCTTCAGTCAAACTCCAGACATCTCCACGTCACTACATATTCAGTCCCTGATTGGTCATCACAGCGCGACAAGACAAAAAAGTTCAGATTTTTCAACTTGGGGAGGAGGGCAACGCGACATGATGCGACGCAATATCGCTCCACAAACGCGCCAATCGCTTCACTCACGTTGCTTCATTCGCGTCCATCACGTCGCACTGCGTTACTTGGCGCTAAAACGCGTCGTTCCATAGGGATTACATGGCAACCTGTCACTGCTGTCGCTCACGTCGCACCCGGTGTGAACGCAGCATAAAACACATGCCTGGCAAGAAAGTATATAGTGTAGTGACACAAAGATTTTCTGCACACATCAGTGGGTTATACTATGGTTATACTACAGCACTCAGTTTGGAAAAATGCAAAAATTGAATTTTAGTGTTTTGTTTTGTTTTTTTTTTACCATTAATGAAATGACCAATAAAATTAACTAATTCACAAAAATTCCATTTTGGCACATTTTTCCAAAGTGAGTGTTGTAGTATAATCACTCCAGATGCAGTTGCAAGGTACCGACAGGCCTGAAGGGTGGCAGCCTCTGTTGTGGATGAAGCAAAGCACCAGGTGTGGGAGGAGTTCAGAGCAACCATGGAGAAGGACTTTCGGTGCTTCTGCAGGACCATTGAGAGAAAAACAGGGACCCAACCAAGGTGTATACAGTAAGGATGGGACTCTGTTGACCTCAACTGAGGAGGTCATCAGGCACTGGAAGGCACACTTTGAGAACTCCTGCACTAGACTGGAGCACCCTGTGTAGTCGAGGCAGAGCTAGAAGCTGATGGGGGATCATCATCAATTTCCCAGGTGAAAGTCACCAAGGTTGTCAAAGAACTCCACAGAGGCAAACCCCCAAGGATGTTGATGTCCATCCAGAAATGCAGAGGGCTCTGTGACTGTCTTGGAGGTCTTCAACATTGCATGGCGATCTGGTACTGTGCCAAAGGAGTGGCAAGCTGGGGTTATGGTCCACATGTTTTAAAAGGGGGATCAGAGAGTGTGTGCCAACTACAGGGGCATCACACTACTGAGCCTATTTGGAAAAATCTACTAAGTGCTGGAAAGCTGGGGTCAGCCGAAAGTCAAACTTCAGATTGAAGAACAATGCGGGTTCCGTCCTGGCTGTGGAACAACTGTTTTGTGGACTCGGAGAAGGCGTATGATCGGCTACCCCGGGAGATACTGTGGAAGGTGCTGCGGGAGTATGGAGTGAGGGGGTCCCTTCCCAGGACCATCCAAGCTCTGTACTCACAAAGCGAGAGCTGTGTTCAGTCAGAATTGTTTCTGGTGGGGGTTGGCCTCCACCAGGGCTGCGCCTTTTCGCCAATCCTGTCTGTGATACTCATGGACAGTATGTCGAGGCGTAGTCGAGGGAGGAAGATCTTTAGTTTAGTTGGCTGAAGGTCTCATTATTGCTTTTTGCAGATGATGTGGTCCTGTTGGCTTCATTGGCCTGTGACCTCCAGCATTCACTGGGTTGGTTCACATCATTGTGTGGAGTGGCTGGGTTCAGGATCACTCACTCATGTTCAACCGCTTATCCAGGATTGGGTTGTGGGAGCAACAGCTCTAGCAGGGGACCCCAGACTTCCCTTTCTCACCTCTGACTGGAGGATCCCGAGAACTTCCCAGGCAAGTGTGGAGAAATAATCTGTCCACCTCATCCTGGGTCTTCCCCTGGGTCTCCTTCCAGATGGGCATGCCTGGAACACCTCCCTGGGGAGGCGCGGCATCCTTACCAGATGCCGGAACCACCTCAGCTGGCTCTTTTCAACGCAAAAGAGCAGCGGCTCTACTCCAAGCTCCCCATGGAAGACCGAGCTGGGCACCTTATCTGTAAGGGAGACACCAGCCACCCTCTTGAAGTCCATTTTGGCCGCTTGTGTGACTGAAAGAACTAGATCGCGGAGCTCGTTCTTTGGGTCATGACCCAACCATCATGACCATAGGTGAGAGTAGGAATGAAGATTGACCAGTAGATCCAGAGGTTCAACTTTTGGCTCAGCTCCCCTTTTTGTCACAACATTACCGTAGAGCGAATGCAATACTGCCCCTACTGCTCCAATTCTCCGGCAAATCTCACACTCCATTGTCCCCTCACTCATGAACAAGACCCCGAGGTACTTGAACTCCTTCACTTGGGGTGAGACCACATTCCTACCCGGAGTAGGCAGTCCTTCAGTTTCCTGTTGAGAACCATGGCTTCAGATTTAGAGGTGCTGATCCTCATACCGGCCGCTTCATACTCTGCTGGGAACTCATCCAGTGAGGGTTGGAGGTCACAGGCCGATAAAACCAACAGGACCACATCATCTGCAAAAACAAGTGATGAGACCCTGAGCCCACCAAACTGGAAACCCTCCTCCCACCGACTACGCCTCGATATCCTGTCCATGAATATCACAAACAGGATTGGTGACAAGGCGTAGCCCTGGCGGAGGCCAACCTCTGCTGGAAACTAGTCCGACTTACTGCCAAGTACCCGAACACAGCTCTCGCTTTGCGAATACAGAGATTGGATGGTCCTGAGAAGGGACCCCCTCACTCCATACTCCCACAACACCTCCCACAGTATCTCCCAGGGTACCCGATCATATGCCTTCTCCAAGTCCACAAAACACATGTAGACTGGGTAAGCATACTCCCAGGCACCCTCCAGGATCCTTGTGAGAGTAAAGAGCTGGTCGGTTGTTCCACGACCAGGACGGAACCCGCATTGTTCCTCTTCAATCAGAGGTTCGACTATTGGCCGAACCCTCCTTTCCAGTACCCTGGAGTAGTCTTTACTAGGGAGGCTGAGTAGTGTGATGCCCCTGTAGTTGGCACACATTCTCTGGTCCCCCTTTTCAAATATGGGGACCATCACCTCAGTTTGCCACTCCTTAGGCACTGTCCCAGACCTCAATGCAATGTTGAAGAGACGTCTCATCCAAGACAGTCCCTCCACACCAAGAGGGATAAGGTTTAGCACATCTAAATCTGAGGTTATGGTTGTCATCAGAAAAACTGATGGAATGCCTACTCCGGGTAGGGAATGAGGTCTTGCCCTACGTGATGGAGTTCAAGTACCTTGGAATTTTTTCACAAGCAAGGGGACAATGGAGCATGACAATGGCCGGAGAATCAGCACAGCAGGGATGGTGTTGCGTTCCCTTTACCGTCCTGTTGTGACAAAAAGGAGGTCAAACCAAAAGGCGAAGCTCTCGATCTACCAGTCAATCTTCATTCCTACTCCCACCTATGTGTCATGAGAACTACACTGCGGGTACAAGCGGCTGAATGGGTTTCCTCAGGAAGGTGACTGGTGTCTCCCTTAGAGATAGGGTGAGAAGGTCAGTCATTCGTGGGGAGTTCGGAGTACAGCTGCTGCTTCGTCATGTTCAAAGGAGCCATCTGAGGTTGTTCGGGCATCTGGTAAGGATGCCTCCTGGGTGCCGCCCTCAGTAGGTGTTACAGGCACGTCCAGCTGGGAGGAGACCCCAGGGAAGACCCAGGACTAGGTGGAGAGATTATATCTCCACACAGGCCTGAACGCCTCAGAATCCTCCAGTCAAAGATGGTTAATGTGGCCTAGGAAAGAAGCATTTGGGGTCCCCTACTGGAGCTGTTGCCACTGCGACCCGATCCTGGATAAGTAGTTGAAGATGAGTGAGTGAGTGATAATCAATTTTTAAAAAATAACTGCTAAACTAACTATACATTAATACAACAAACCAAACCAAGGTTAGCTTGTTTGGTTGAGCTTTTGCCGTTACTCCAATGTGGTGGTTGTGTTCAACCAAGCTTCATTTGTCCTGCACAGGTCATGGTGATCTTGTCCCCAATCTACATTTAGAACTGCTCCATTTAACATCTGCTGTTCAGTAAACCGACAGGTGAAGTCATAGAGGGCTTGTCCAGTCTACTCTATGATGATGCAGTGCTGTCATTCATTTTCTATACCAGCTGACTCCAATCACAGGGGGACGTGAACATATACCATCAGACAGAGGGCGAGAGGTGGGGTACTGTAGAGCACATTGAATTCTATGCTTAGCATGCCAACATCTCGATTTCTGCCTAGCCAACCCCCACTTGCATCAACAGTTTGACACTAGTACAGGGGTGGCCAAGTTCGGTCCTGGAGAGCCACATTCCTGACACTCTTAGTTGTCTCCCTGCTCCAACACACCTGAATCCAATTGGAGTTGTCTCCCTGCTCCAACACACCTGAATCCAATTGGATTCCGAATCCAATTGGATTCAGGTGTGTTGGAGCAGGGAGACAACTAAGAGTGTCAGGAATGTGGCTCTCCAGGACCGAACTTGGCCACCCCTGCACTAGTACAACCCCTGGCAAAAATTATGGAATCACCGGCCTCGGAGGATGTTCATTCAGTTGTTTAATTTTGTAGAAAAAAAAGCAGATCACAGACATGACACAAAACTAAAGTCATTTCAAATGGCAACTTTCTGGCTTTAAGAAACACTATAAGAAATCAGGAAAAAAAAATGGTGGCAGTCAGTAACGGTTACTTTTTTTAGACCAAGCAGAGGGGGAAAAAAAAAAAATGGAATCACTCAATTCTGAGGAAAAAAAATTATGGAATCATGGAAAACAAAAGAACGCTTCAACACATCATTAGTATTTTGTTGCACCACCTCTGGCTTTTATAACAGCTTGCAGTCTCTGAGGCATGGACTTAATGAGTGACAAACAGTACTCTTCATCAATCTGGCTCCAACTTTCTCTGATTGCTGTTGCCAGATCAGCTTTGCAGGTTGGAGCCTTGTCATGGACCATTTTCTTCAACTTCCAAAGATTTTCAGTTGGATTAAGATCCGGACTATTTGCAGGCCATGACATTGACCCTATGTGTCTTTTTGCAAGGAATGTTTTCACAGTTTTTGCTCTACGGCAAGATGCATTATCATCTTGAAAAATGATTTCATCATCCCCAAACATCCTTTCAATTGATGGGATAAGAAAAGTGTCCAAAATATCAACGTAAACTTGTGCATTTATTGATGATGTAATGACAGCCATCTCCCCAGTGCTTTTACCTGACATGCAGCCCCATATTATCAATGACTGTGGAAATTTACATGTTCTCTTCAGGCAGTCATCTTTATAAATCGTATTGGAACGGCACCAAACAAAAGTTCTAGCATCATCACCTTGCCCAATGCAGAGTCGAGATTCATCACTGAATATGACTTTCATCCAGTCATCCACAGTCCATGATTGCTTTTCCTTAGCCCATTGTAACCCTGTTTTTTTTTTTTGTTTAGGTGTTAATGATGGCTTTCGTTTAGCTTTTCTGCATGTAAATCCCATTTTGTTTAGGCGGTTTCTTACAGTTCGGTCACAGACGTTGACTCCAGTTTCCTCCCATTCGTTCATTTGTTTTGTTGTGCATTTTCGATTTTTGAGACATATTGCTTTGTTTTCTGTCTTGACGCTTTGATGTCTTCCTTGGTCTACCAGTATGTTTGCCTTTAACAACCTTCCCATGTTTGTATTTGGTCCAGAGTTTAGACACAGCTGACTGTGAACAACCATCTTTTGCAACATTGCGTGATGATTTACCCTTTTAAGAGTTTGATAATCCTCTCCTTTGTTTCAATTGTCATCTCTCGTGTTGGAGCCATGATTCATGTCAGTCCACTTGGTGCAACAGCTCTCCAAGGTGTGATCACTCCTTTTTCGATGCAGACTAACGAGCAGGTCTGATTTGATGCAGGTGTTAGTTTTGGGGATGAAAATTTACAGGGTGATTCCATAATTTATTCCTCAGAATTGAGAGTCCATATTTTTTTCCCTCTGCTTGGTCTAAAATAGTAACCATTACTGACTGCCACATTTTTTTTTCCTGATTTCTTATAGTGTTTCTTAAAGCCAGAAAGTTGCCATTTGAAATTACTTTAGTTTTGTGTCATGTCTGTGATCTGCCTTTTTCTACAAAATTAAACAATTGTATGAACATCCTCCGAGGCCGGTGACTCCATAATTATTGCCAGGTTTTTTTTGCAGTGACAAGGTTTGCGATCAAGATTTCCTGCCGTAATGATGCGTAAACTGAAATCTGTAAACTACTTAAACAGAATATATATATATATTAATGATATTCACATTTTGCGAAACCCGCATTCATGTTTCGCAATTAACGGTCTGCAGACAATTCACACTTTGCAGCTAATTCACGATTTGGGGGTTAACATAAAATCTTATCAACTCCCATTCCAATCCTCAACTGGAAATAAGTAGGTTTTGAAAAATGGATTCAAAGCCTTTAGTGAGGTAAACATGCATGTTTAGCTCTGGCCAGGCACCTTCAAGAAACAGTTTACAGAGTTGCACTCAGTACAATGACATTAATAAGCTTGTTCGCTTCCGCTCAATGCAAATAATGCAGTTTTAAGATGTTTAGTTACATTTAGAGAGGTAGATGTGCACACATTTAGCTCCTTGATATTTTTGTCTGTTTAATGGCCACAAGAAGCTGTTTCCTGGGTTCCTTCTGACTCGTAAAATAATAATTAGCCCATCAGCTTCTGCTTGCTAACAGTGTTCAGGTTATGAATGAAAAATAATGCACCCATTAAATTCATGAAGCAGTAACAAGTTTTCAAAATTAATGTGACCTATACAACAGAAAGATTTAGGTTTATCCCCCCCATGACGCATTTGTGGATAGATGCAATTCATACTCCAACTGGAGTAGCCTGAAAAATACAGGGCACACTGCATTAGTGATCATTCTAAAAGTTTAGCATGTACACATACACAACCTTTAAATGGCTTTTGGAAAACTATGTGGCTCATTCAGTCTGAAAATGTAAAAAAAAATGACTCAGTCCTGTTTATTCAGTTCATTTTATGGACAAGAAAAACAAATGTTAAAAAAAAAAAGATGATCATCATTACCCGTGAGCACAGCTTGTCTCTCAGTCTCCTGTCCTGACAAACACCACTTGTGGAATTACTGAGCAAGTTGTGAAAGGTAGCGAAAAGCCTCCGGCTCTAAATATCTGCTAAAGTTGTCATCACATACGATCAGTACCACATAGCTGATGCTACAACACTCAGTACTGCACAAAAGTCTTAGGCACCTTAGGATTCAACTTCATTAAAGAAAGAAAGTGTGTTGTCCTGTATGCTGGTAAAAACCATAGTTATTCAGTCACAAGGGCAGAGCAAGAACTATAACTTATTGTATGCATTTCCCCCTAAAAAGACAAAAAGTAGTCTTTCAGTGCAGTAACTGTGCCTAAAACCTTTGAACAGTACTTGATAAAGAATTCCTGATCTCAGGTTGGGAATCTTCCTCTCGCAGTGCATCAGACAGATTTCACTTGCACACAGTAGTGATGTGAATGAAGAAATATGCAGTTCCAAACAGTGCCAATAAAAAAAACTGCTCATCCTACTGGACTTTAATTTATTGCCTAAACAAAACTTAGGCCTCAATTTATTGTGAAAAAGTGAAAGCCTAAAATTGCAGTTTGCCAGAAGATAAACTAAGGCCGGGTTCACACGGCAGGATAATTAAGCCGATATCGGACCCGATCTTCCCCTTCAGACAATCTTAAGGACACCCCTACAATCGTGATGACACTAAAGATAATCTTATATCAGATACTCCTTCTGTGTGTGGTGTGTTAAGAGTGCTCTGATCTGCTTGGAAGGGCGTCAGGAACGCTCCGATCGCAAATCAGGGATATTCAACATGTTGGATTTTTTTGGCCCGATATCGCAGCGTGTGTTGTGTCCTCCAACCACAAACGAGCATGCAGCCTGCTGAATGCAACGTGCAGCCAATCAGAAAGCGAGGTGATGGACGTATGGAGCGAAATCTAAAATCAAAACAGCTGTTCTGACTTACCAGAAAGTCCGGTGGTCACGCTGTCTCCACTCCTTTAAAGAACGCCTTTTCTTTTTGTATTGTTTTTTTCCCTCTGTTGTAAATACACTGAAGTCACGTTTAATCTCAAAAGATTTTGCGAGATTTCCTGTCTGAACTGTAAATGTTCGTGTGTGAAATCTGTTTGTGTATGGTGCTGTCCTTACCGTGTAGCTGCACACCACACACTGTACAACCAAACCTGTTAGATCCATGATTTTTTTTTATCTTCACGTGTGTGGTCTCAGGTTTTGGAAACCTACAGATAATTTTAAAATCCTGTCGTGTGAACCAGGCTTAATTCAATGTCTTCCTCTCATCCATGAAGCCGTGACAGGTGAAGTGACAGGGAGGTCACAGCATCTCCATTCACACCAGCTTCTGGTGGCTTCCCTCACCAGTCCCTGTTTACATAGACTCAGTGTTTGAGGTCAAACTGTTCTGGTTAATGGTTGAACTGCAAAGAATTGTATTCCCTTTAAAAGGTCTGCTGGGTTAAATACAACCCCTGGCAAAAATTATGGAATCACCGGCCTCAGAGGATGTTCATTCAGTTGTTTAATTTTGTAGAAAAAAAGCAGATCACAGACATGACACAAAACTAAAGTAATTTCAAATGGCAACTTTCTGGCTTTAAGAAACACTAAGAAATCAGGAAAAAAAATTGTGGCAGTCAGTAACAGTTACTTTTTAGACTAAGCAGAGGGAAAAAAATATGGAATCACTCAATTCCGAGGAAAAAATTATGTTATCACCCTGTAAATTTTCATCCCCAAAACTAACACCTGCATCATATCAGATCTGCTCGTTAGTCTGCATCTAAAAAGGAGTGAACACACCTTGGAGAGCTGTTGCACCAAGTGGACTGACATGAATCATGGCTCCAACACGAGAGATGTCAATTGAAACAAAGGAGAGGATTATCAAACTCTTAAAAGAGAGTAAATCATCACGCAATGTTGCAAAAGATGTTGGTTGTTCACAGTCAGCTGGGTCTAAACTCTGGACCAAATACAAACAACATGGGAAGGTTGTTAAAGGCAAACATACTGGTAGACCAAGGAAGACATCAAAGCGTCAAGACAGAAAACTTAAAGCAATATGTCTCAAAAATCGAAAAATGTACAACAAAACAAATGAGGAACGAATGGGAGGAAACTGGAGTCAACGTCTGTGACCGAACTGTAAGAAACCACCTAAAGGAAAAGGGACTTGCATACAGAAAAGCTAAACGAAAGGCATCATTAACACCTAAACACAAAAAAACAAGGTTACAATGGGCTAAGGAAAAGCAATTGTGGACTGTGGATGACTGGATGAAAGTCATATTCAGTGATGAATCTCGAATCTGCATTGGGCAAGGTGATGATACTGGAACTTTTGTTTGGTGCCTTTCCAATGAGATTTATAAAGATGACTGCCTGAAGAGAACATGTAAATTTCCACAGTCATTGATGATATGGGGCTGCATGTCAGGTAAAGGCACTGGGGAGATGGCTGTCATTACATCATCAATAAATGCACAAGTTTATGTTGATATTTTGGACAATTGAAAGGATGTTTGGGGATGATGAAATCATTTTTCAAGATAATGCATCTTGCCATAGAGCAAAAACTGCAAAAACATTCCGTGCAAAAAGACACATAGGGTCAATGTTATGGCATAGGGTCAATGTCAATGAGCAGATCTGATTTGATGCAGGTGTTAATTTGGGGGATGAAAATTTACAGGGTGATTCCATAATTTTTTTCCTCAGAATTGAGTGATTCCATATTTTTTTCCTCTGCTTGGTCTAAAAAAGTAACCGTTACTGACTGCCACAATCTTTTTTTTCTTGATTTCTTATAGTGTTTCTTAAAGCCAGAAAGTTGCCATTTGAAATGACTTTAGTTTTGTGTCATGTCTGTGATCTGCTTTTTTTCTACAAAATTAAACAACTGAATGAACATCCTCTGAGGCCGGTGATTCCATAACTTTTGCCAGGGGTTGTACCTGACTGCAACAGAGTGTCAAATTGCCCTTGAGCAAGACAGTGAAATGCAAAATCTTGCTAAACCTTTGGCCATATTGACCTCACATAAACATGGGATCAAATTAACATGCAATAACCCCAACAACGGGGCACCTTATTTTAGGCACTGCAATGCCAACAATGTCAAAATAATGACCTACTAAATGCACGGGTTTGAACATAGCATCTGGTGTTAGTTTTACACTTCCAAGAACTGGATACATTTAAACCTGAATCACTGCAAACTGTGTACATAGTAAGGGCCATTCCAGTTAATGCTAATGACCCATTTTTAAAAAGTTGGAATTTAATTAGTGCATTATGTTAGGATCTAAAGATCTGAAGGTGTTTTACCGCAAAGAAGCACCCACTGATGATCTCTGCTCCATCAGTGCAGGTACAGTAGTGTTCAGAATAATAGTGCTATGTGACTAAAAAGATTAATCCAGGTTTTGAGTATATTTCTTATTGTTACATGGGAAACAAGGAACCAGTAGATTCAGTAGATTCTCACAAATCCAACATGACCAAGCATTCATGATATGCACACTCTTAAGGCTATGAAAATGGACTATTTGTTTTTTTGTTTTTTTTTAACTAAGTAGAAAAGGGGGGTGTGACATATCCAAACTGATCCATGATATATATAGGCCCAACACCATAGTAGGAGAAACATGCCCATATCATGATGCTTGCACCACCATGCTTCACTGTCTTCACTGTGAACTGTGGCTTGAATTCAGAGTTTGGGGGTCGTCTCACAAACTGTCTGCGGCCCTTGGACCCCAAAAGAACAATTTTACTCTCATTCCACAAAATATTCCTCCATTTCTCTTTAGGCCAGTTGATGTGTTCTTTGGCAAATTGTAACCTCTTCTGCACGTCTTATTTAACACAGGGACTTTGCGGGGGATTCTTGCAAATTAATTAGCTTCACACAGGCATCTAACTGTTACAGCACTTACAGGTAACTCCAGACTGTCTCTGATCATCCTGGAGCTGATCAATGGGTGAGCCTTTGCCATTCTGGTTATTCTATCCATTTTGATGGTTTGTTTTCTTCCACGCGTCTTTTTTTGTCCATTTTAAAGCATTGGAGATCATTGTAGATGAACAGCCTATAATTCTTTGCACCTGCATATAAGTTTTCCCCTCTCCAATCAAGTTTTTAATCAAACTACGCTGTTCTTCTGAACAATGTCTTGAACGTCCGATTTTCCTCAGGCTTTCAAAGAGAAAAGTATGTTCAACAGGTGCTGGCTTCATCCTTAAATAGGGGACACCTGATTCACACTTCTTTGTTCCACAAAATTGACGAACTCATTGAATGCCACACTATTATTGTGGACACCCCCTTTTTGTAGTTTTTTTTTTTTTTTACTAATAGCCCAATTTCATAGCCTTAAGAGTGTGCATATCATGAATGCTTGGTCTTGTTGGATTTGTGAGAATCTACTGGTACCTTGTTTCCCATGTAACAATAAGAAATATACTCAAAACCTGGATTAATCTTTTTAGTCACATAGCACTACTATTATTCTGAACACTACTGTATTATTCTGTCACCCTACCTGAAGGGGGGCGTGGGGGGGGAACAAGACAGGAAAGGAGATAAAAACTGAAGGAGAGTTCTTGTTTTCCCACATAAATGAAATGTGACAGATGTAAGCCAGTATGGCTGTCTTCAGTACAATCTCAGTTAAATTCTCTACACCATTTTAGCAAAATAGATTAAGGACATTCCTGTACTTTAGAAGGACATTCTAAAGGACAGGAAAAAGGAGAGGAAGCCTGTCACACTGACCACTAACTAATTAGTTTATATCTGATCTTTCTGGCTCCTTATTAAAACTTTATATTTTGGGGTGGGGGTAGTAATGGCCGTTACTCAGCAGCACACCCAAAATGAGCTGGGGAATATGATTGTCAACTCACAACAAGCTGGACGTATATGGAGACAAACTGCAGTCATAAACCAAAGCGCCTCACGCGATTACAGAGACTAACTCCATTTTTGTCTGTAAGTGCAGGAACCAGTTCTGTGGAGTCTTCTTTTTTTTCCCCCCGCAAAGCCGCCGTCGTCTCACTGCGTAAATCAGCCCATCACTTCAACAACATGTAGTCTTATTTGAAACGGCATGCTGTTCTGCAGAGAAGGCCCAAGGGCACGCTGGCAGTGTTTAACAAATGGCATGTTCAGCAGAGGACAGCTAGCTAAAGCCACGGTAGATGGACATACTGACACTTAAACTCGACTTCAGCATCTATATTCCTGTTCCAGAAGGATAGAATAAATAAGCAGGTTTTATTGACTGTTCTCTTTGGGATCATCTTCAGTTCGATTGTCTTCTCTTTGGCTCAAACTTCCATCACAGTCCAAAGCTGAACTAACATCTTTGCTGACCTCTCGAGTTTCTGGACCAGAATCTCCATTAGCTTCCACGTGCACATCATACGCAGCCTTCTCTCCATTCAGTAGATGCTCCTCCTCCTGGATCTCCTGGCTTCCTTCTACCTCCTCAAGTTTGCGCAAAATAATAGGAAGCTTCGTGTCTGCATCACTGTTCTCCAGCAGAGCAATTTCACTTTCTTCATAACAAGGCAAAGGAGTGCCCTCTTCCAGCTTTTTCTGGAAGTGCAGCCTCTTGGCTCGTCCGCTAGCCAGTGCTTTCTCCAGGATCTGCTTCTCAGCTAATCGAAGTTGGATGGCCATGCGGGAATGGACAGAGAGGTCAGGTTTCTCCAGCATGGAGCGGTCCTCCTACAAGATGGAGGAATACAGAGAGATGGGAGGCAGAAGAGAAAAGGAAGAAAGTACAAAACATTTAAAGAAGTGGTTCTATATTCAGTACCAACAGGACTTCACAGGATGGCCAGGATAATGAAATATGGAGTAAAAATTTATACGGGATGGCCAGGATAATGAAATATGGAGTAAAAATTCATGAAATTTCTTCCAAATAAAATGTATGAATAAAGAAAGGAGGAAATGTCTGAGATAAGCACTTTTTTTTTTTAAAGAGACAACAGAGTGGGAGCAGCACTATATGAAGTAACAGAAGAATTTACCATTACTTAAAATGATGTCTCAACCTGGCCTCTATTTTTAGATGTTTTGGGTTCAACTTGTCACAAAAACAATGAAAATAAGTCCACCGTTCAGTTAAATTTTCAATTAATTTCATTTATATAGCGCCAAATCACAAAGAGCAAGAACACAGGCGACAGTGGTGAGAAAAAAAACTCCCTCTGATGATTTTGAGGAAGAAACCTCAAGCAGACCAGATTCAAAGGGGTGACCCTCTGCTTGGGCCATGCTACTGACAATTTACAATACAAAAAATATACAGGAAATTTTGGTTGTCTATGCTGGTGCACAGGACGGTAGGCCAGCAGAGGAAAACACCCACTCCCACCGCTGGATGGAGCCACACCTCAAAGAGAAAAAACAATTAGGCAGCAAAAAGACAAATACAGTATAATTTGTAAGCAAGCATTAACTAACAAGAAAAACAGAAGAAATACTAAGGTGATCCCCAGCAAGTAACCCTAAGCTTCACTAAAAGACCCAGACTTTAGATAAAGTTGAGGCAGCGGCCCGCTCTGTTTAATAATAAAATTAATTTAAAAGAGTGAAAAACATTGTACCATATATGATGCCAGTATGCTAGCCATACGAAAGGGAAAATGAGTGCATCTTAAGTCTGGACTTGACAGTCTCTACAGAATCTGACTGTTTTATTGACAGGGAGATCATTTCACAGAACAGGTGCATAAGAGAAAGCTCTGTGACCTGCAGACTTTTTATTCACCCTAGGGACACAAAGTAGTCCTGCACCCTGACAACACAGAGCCGGGGCTGGCACGTAGGGTTTAAGTAGGTCAGCTAAGTAGGGAGGCGCTAGTTCATGAATAATTTTATAGGTTACAGAACCTTAAAATCTGATCTCACTGGGACAGAAAGCCAGTGAAGAGATGCCAAAATGGGGTGTAATGTGGTCAAACATTCTGCTTCCTGTCAAAGGTCTAGCAGCAGCATTTTGAACCAATTGGAGAGCCCTAATACTGGACTGCGGTAAACCAGAAAATAGAACATTGCAGTAGTCCAATCTAGAAGAGTCAAATGCATGAATCAGGGTCGCAGCATCAGCCACAAACAGGATGGGATGAATCTTCGCTATATTTTGCAGGTGAAAGAAAGCAGTCCTTGTAATATCTCTAATGTGTAGGTCAAAGGACAATGTAGGATCAAAAATTACCCCAAGGTTCCTCACTTTGTCAGTGTGATGTATGACACACGAGCCTTGTGTCATACATCACAATTAGGCTAAGCATTACCTAGTCAAATTGATGCCGATGTCTCACTGGACCAAGAACCATCATTTCAGTCTTGTCAGACTTTAAAAGTAGGAAATTGCTAGACATCCAGCTTTTCACTGATACAAGGCAATCCTCTAAGGATTTTATGTGGATGAGATTACTGGCAGTTATAACCGATTATCAGCACAGCAATGAATGGTAATCCCCAAATGCCGCAATGTGCCCAAGGAGTGCCACATAAAGGGAGAAAAGCAGGGGGCCTAAGACAGTACATGTACCGTATTTTAAGGGCATACAAATTGCAATGAATCATAAGTCGCACCTTTTTCTACATGTAGAGCTCACTTTGTAACAGCATTTCTTTGTGGAGTCGAGTTTAATAATGGACAAAAACTCAGCGTTAGCACATGTGCACACAACAGCATTTGCCTTTATTTAACATAAGGACTGTTAAATCCCATGAATATGCAAAAAGTAAGGCCCTTACCCTAACCCTAACCGTTAAATCCCAAGAAAATGCAAAACAGAAAAAAAAAAATTTGATTGTCAACATACTGGACAGTGTTGCCACAGTTACTTTGAAAAAGTAATCCAATTACTGATTACTCCTTGAAAAAGTAACTTAGTTACTTTACTGATTACTCAATTGTAAAAGTAACTAAGTTAGATTACTAGTTACTTTTTTAGTTACTTTCCCCAGCTGCCGACAACAACCCACGTCAACATGACAATGATACCTGTTTTGCCAAAACTCACTTTATAGTCACCCTTTCTTGACTTCAATGAAAATAAATACTTGTTTTATAAAAAGTAAAATAAAGACCTCTTTCTTGACCTCATATTTAACTGTTGACAGCACTGTAACAGTAAAACTTGCAATTTCAAACCTACATTGTTTATAAATGTAACTATTAAATTCTAACATTTTTCTAACATTTAAATTCTGTCTAAACATTTTACTTGTCGAAATTATTATTATTTTAAGCAATATTAGTAGTTGTAGTAAAAAACGGCTTCAAAACTGGACCTTTAATCTAGGGGTGTTGTGGGGGAGGGGGGCACATCCTTGCCCCACGCCCCCATTCCATCTGGATTCGCCCCTGCTTTGGCGTTTGAGCACAAAGAATGGATAACATTTATTTATGCAGAAAACATGACCAGATTTCCAGGTAAGAAAGTTTTATTGCGTTTTAACATCATGTGGTCCTCAGAAAGAGAGTTTAGGTGCATTTGAGTGGAAAATAGTGTTAGTTATTGACGCGTCGCAGAGGATCAGCTGTTTTTAACGAGACGATACAGAGCAGCTCAGCTCAGAATTCTAAATAAAGGAGGAAAAAAAGTATAAAAATGTCTTTGTAAAGCTCAGTGCAGGTGTGCTGATCACCGCGCTTTAAGAGGTGAGGACGAGTCGAGCAGCTGCAAAAAACTGTGGATGAAAAGCTCACAGCTCGCTTAAAGTGGGCAGTTCAGTCGAACCCCGACCCCCTGCCCACGGACCAAGTTTAATGCTGCTATCGACCCACAATGAAAAATAATAGTAACGCACAGTGACATGGAGAAGTAACTTTAATCTGATTACTGATTTGGAAAGATTAACGCGTTAGATTACTCGTTACTAAAAAAAAGTGGTCAGATTAGAGTTACTAAGTAACGCGTTACCGGCATCACTGATACTGGATGGTATGTAATGCACTTTGTAAAGATAAAATAGACCGTTGTCACATTCTCAATGCTCAGTAATGTGCAAATCTTGTGTGACGAAGCGTGAGCTCCCACCTCTGATGTTAACATGAGGAGTGGTAAACGCATATTCGTCAAAAACACATACAGAGCAGTTCTCACAGCTTAATCCACAGGGTGGTGATCGGCCACGATCCAAAAAGTGCTAAAACAGGATGAAAATGTTCAATCCGGCTTACCTCCCAACAGGCTGGTTTATGAAGACGGGTCACAAAGGCTGAACAAAAATTAAGTTACGACAACAATAACTTAGCATTTGTTTCTCTTCATTGAATAAACTTATTAGAAAATAAAAACACTTGTGTAGTTCATGCAGTTTCTCTTTATAAATACATTTGCTGAAGATCTAAGGGTTTAACCCTCTGGGGCCGATGCCGCCGTATACGACGGCTGACACCAAGCTTTACTAAATTATAAATAACTTTTTAATGATATGAGACGGAAACTTATTTTTTTTTGCTGAAAAGTTAACTCCGGACTTTCGAGCCACCGTCCACCATCTTTGTACTCCTCATAGAAGCTGTGTGAAGACGTGAGCAATGTGAGTGTCCAATCGGAATTGGTTCACAGTCACATGGGTTTCCAAAATCCAATTGCAAGGCAGACTCACCTCACATGACACACCAAAGATTGTTTTTACGAGTGATGTGTTACTAGTTTATTATAGTTTGCTGTGTTTTGAATAAATGTGTGGAAAATTATTTTTTGCTTTACTTTTTCCTTTCTTATTTCTGATTGTAAACCTTTATTACACTTATAAAGCACAACTATAGCATAGATATTTTGATAGAACAAGTTGTCCTAAAAAAAGAGACATAAAACTTGACTGTGGGATGCAGGGAGAGCTGTTAACAGCAATAATAAAACATTTATGCCAGGCGAGTGAACTGTCCAAAAAATGCCCTCGGACCCCAGAGGGTTAAACACTGAATCTGAAACATGACGGTAGATGCGTGATACGACATGGAATAAGTCTCTTTGCCAAAGGGTATGCCATGTGACGTCAGTGACCCTATGGCCTTGGCAGAGGTTTGCGCTCTGCGAGTGCTTCTAGTTGTATAGTGATAAAAAAAAGTTTAGAAAGGTTAAAAATATAAAAGGTTTAAAATATAAAGTTGGCTGCCCCTTTAAACAATGTGTAAGACTCCTGAAAATAATACAGTGACAACATTACATTTAGCACTTCAAAGTATAGAGCAAAGAACAAAGGCAGTAAAACTCTAAATTAAAAGTAAAAGTCAGGTTCCTCCTTCGGACACATTTTTTAAAAGACTTGAGGTACTACAAACAAGTGGAAATGCATGAAGTTTTGGTTTTCACAGACTTCACATCAGTCATGAAGGACGCCCAGATTAACACCCAAGAATGAACAAATTTTAGTCCATAAGGCTGAACAAAAGCCCAAAATCACAACTGAGGAGCTGACTGAATTGGGGGCATCAGGCAGACGTACATCATTAACCATTAGAAGACGAGCGTACTATGAAAGGAATCATTGCATTATATCAACTCAAAAAAGCACAGTCTCCTTGTAAAATGGGAACAGACCCATCCAAGGACATCACCATAGTGTTTATTAAAGCTTTAATTGTTATTTTAAATCATATGCAATGTTTTGGGCCCTCCATTGAAAAACATTTCATGATAACAGTTGCACAGGTGTATTAAATAAATTTAAAAATTTCTTGAAGTGATAAAATGTGCTGTTTGCAGGACTGCAATAGGGCAGCGCAGCCTCATTTGAAACCCTACGTGATAGCGCAGGATTTGATCACATATGGGGACAACCGGCACAAACACGGCAGAGAATCCCCGGGCGGAGTGTGGGACTTGCAGCACAAACCATATACTCGCTGTCACCTAGCGGACCTGCCAGTTTAAAATGGTTTTCGCTGAAACCCCCACCCTCTGAATGGTTTGTGTCGGCACTCCCACACTCCGCTAGGGGATTAATCTATTCCCACAAACTGCGTCAATTCCAACTGGAAAATTGTGTACCGTTTTGTTTTTGGCTGCAATTACCGAAGCAGTCGCAAAAAGTGCAGGGGGTTTTTTTTTCGGTTCCCAGTGGAGAAGGGAAGACGAGGCAAACGTGAGAGGTCGTGTCAGTAAGTGTTAGCCTACACAGCTAATCAGGGTAGCTGCTTTCTCTCACCTGCACCACTGCCTCGAGTTGTTTGCACTCCACAACATGTCCACTTTCCACCACATCGTCACTTTTTCTTTGCATTTTCACTTTGTTTGCGTGTAATTTGCCCAAAAATTCAGAAAGTGCCGTGTTTCTGTCCCTGGAAGTAGAAAAATTATGTCATGTGTCATACACTCAACAAAAATATAAACGCAACACTTTTGGTTTTGCTCCCATTTTGTATGAGATGAACTCAAAGATCTAAAACTTTTTCCACATATACAATATCACCATTTCTCTCAAATATTGTTCACAAACCAGTCTAAATCTGTGATAGTAAGCACTTCTCCTTTGCTGAGATAATCCATCCCACCTCACAGGTGTGCCATATCAGGATACTGATTAGACACCATGATTAGTGCACAGATGTGCCTTAGACTGCCCACAATAAAAGGCCACTCTGAAAGGTGCAGTTTTATCACACAGCACAATACCACAGATGTCGCAAGATTTGAGGGAGCGTGCAATTGGCATGCTGACAGCAGGAATGTCAACCAGAACTGTTGCTCGTGTATTGAATGTTCATTTCTCTACCATAAGCCATCTCCAAAGGCGTTTCAGAGAATTTGGCAGTACATCAAACCAGCCTCACAACCGCAGACCACGTGTAACCACACCAGCCCAGGACCTCCACATCCAGCATGTTCACCTCCAAGATCGTCTGAGACCAGCCACTCGGGACAGCTGCTGGAACAATCGGTTTGCATAACCAAAGAATTTCTGCACAAACTGTCAGAAACTGTCTCAGGGAAGCTCATCTGCATGCTTGTCGTCCTCATCGGGGTCTCGACCTGACTCCAGTTCGTCGTCGTAACCGATTTGAGTGGGCAAATGCTCACATTCGCTGCCGTTTGGCACGTTGGAGAGGTGTTCTCTTCACGGATGATGCGAAGGAGATGTGTTGCACTGCATGAGGCAAATGGTGGTCACACCAGATACTGACTGGTATCCCCCCCCAATAAAACACAACTGCACCTTTCAGAGTGGCCTTTTATTGTGGGCAGTCTAAGGCACACCTGTGCACTAATCATGGTGTCTAATCAGCATCTTGGTATGGTACACCTGTGAGGTGGGATGGATTATCTCAGCAAAGGAGAAGTGCTCACTATCACAGATTTAGACTGGTTTGTGCACAGTATTTGAGGGAAATGGTGATATTGTGTATGTGGAAAAAGTTTTAGATCGTTGAGTTAATCTCATACAAAATGGGAGCAAAACCAAAAGTGTTGCGTTTATATTTTTGTTGAGTATATTTGACCCCTTTAGCGCCCGCCCTCAAATGAGCCCATATCCTGTAACTGTGGTTATAATGGGATCTTAAGGCTGCAGACAAGTGCAGCAAAGGGCCCCATGAATACTTTAAATCTGCCTCAGTCTATAATCTAAAGTGGTTGGGTGTGTTATATACCGCCACTTTAAGGCCCTGTTTTATTCACACTCTGGTACATAGCAGACTGACCTCTGAAGTGGTTTTGTAGGTCTTGAGGAGCAGAGCAGCTCGGGTCTCAAGGAAAGTCCATAACTTGATCTCATTTTCCCAGCTGACAGGGAAGTCACTGTTACCCAGGGTGAAGATCTTATTGATGGCAGACTCTCCTAGAAGGTAGTCCTTGAGTTCCTCTAAAATACATCAATTATTAATCACTTCATCAAAAAATAAAAAAAATACCAGATTTAAACCACCAAAACAGCCCCCCCTCCACTTTTCACTTTATGCTAAATAATATACAATATACAAATATACTATCTGAACCATCCATGGTAAGTAAGCAAGTCAATTAAAATTTATAGAGCACGGTTCAAGAACAGCAGTCACAAAACGTTTTACACCAAGAGAAAAGCAATTAATACAGCAGTGAAAATACAATAAAAAAAATATATTAATAATATTCAACAACATGGGGGCTATAATATTAAAAGCACACTCTCCTTTGGTTTTCAGTCTGGAGGGAGGAACTATCAGATATTTCTGGACAGAAAGCCACAGAGACCTATGGAAGTAAATTCCAGCCCAGCCAGCTGTAGGAGTGACTGACACACACACACACACACACACACACACACACACACACACACAGTTTGAGCAAGCCATCAAATGTTAAATTTTCAGGTTTTTCTGCAAACCAGATTATGGACTATGCCAGGACATTATTGCTGTAACAATCCATGTCCAGAGGCAGTGAGGTCCATTTGAAAAGCGAGCGAGAGAGAAAAAAGTCCTATGCATGGTGAGTAAAACTAAGTAAAATGTAATGATTGATTCAATTAATTTGTTTAAAGTAGACCTGCATTGAAATAAATGTGGTCAGATTTCAGAAAGAAATAGCTGATATGTATTTATAAGACCCTTGTGAATGCAGTAAAGTAAATCTGTAAGCCCAAATTTGTAATTCAGCGGAGAAATCTTCGTTTAAAAATGACAAATTTGCAGCTAAAATTTAGCCCTCTGTGAAAACAGTTTGTACAGCCGTATCATTTCCATGACGTCAGCAACAAGACGACGCGTTCCCGCCTTCAGTCCGATCCCGCATTGAAATTGATTTTATCTGTTAGTAATGTTACTTATACACGTCCTGGTTTCAACATCCAAAAGTAAGCTGCAATGAATGTGAGATACAGATCTGTGTGCTCAGATCAGCAACAACATCGACAGCGGGCACTGTTGAGAGAGGTTTATATATTTTTAATGACTGGGATTCTTTGCGGGTCTCGCCTCCGGTACCATCGCGGTATATGGAGGCGAGACCCGCAAAAGAATCCCAGTAGATTTTCAATGCGACACCACTCAATCAAACGGGCGTATGAAAAAGTCCCACAAAATAATTTTCAAGCACAAATAAATGTGTACTCACCAAACGTGCCGCAAGACAATATGAAGTTTTAAAAAAAAGTAGATCCTTCTGTATAAGACAAGAAAAAGGTGCAGATGCAAACTGACGTAAATCCACAAATTACAATTGGCGCAATGCATGCTGGGAGAGGGTCTTGTCCGTGACGTCTCGGCAGCGTCCATGATGAGAGGGACAATTTGCGGAGGGCTAAATGTTAGCTGTAAATTTGTCATTTTCAAATTAAGATTTCTCCGTTGAATGACAGATCTGGGCTTGCAGATTTACTTTACTACATTCAGAAGGATCTCATGTGTAAATGTAAGTCATTTTTTGTTCAAAAAATCTGACTGCATTTTTTTCAATGCAGGTCTCCTTGAATTTTTTGTTGTCTTTTTTTTTGGCAAAGTTTCGACCCAAACTCAAACATAATGTAGGTTTATTTTATAACATTTTGCAAAACTACAGCTCACTTTAATGAAGAGAGCATTTATCTGGAGGGAATTCCATGGCAAATATTGTCTCGTCCTTCATCGCCATGTTGTAAGCAAACTGCAGGAGGAAGCGCATGTGTGCGTGTGCAAGGTTTTGAGACGACCTGTGATCTGACCCACTTGTGCCTCCTTCAACTTTGTGTCTTTTTCTTGCACTTTCAGTCACTTTAACAGGTTTACCGTGTTTAGCTCTCCTGACTTCCATGACTATGTCATTTATGAGATCGGTTTAAATTTCATTCCCAGCATGGTTGTGCAGCTCTTAGAAAAGTACACGTGATATATGACGTTACCACATGTATGTCATGACATGTGATTGCTTAAATTTCGACAAAATTTCTCTGACAGTGTGAATTTTGATCATACTGACATTAAATATTATGAATCCCTTATTTAGTAAAGGCTGAGTAATAAAATGAAAGTGGCAGAAAATTCTTTTTATGACTTAAATGTTAAAAAACCCAAAGGCTACATTCCTCTAAGGTGGAAAGGGCCTTTATAGTGCAGCAAATAAATACTTCACATGGTGATACAAGCACCAAATCCAGCACAAATTCTCCTTAGACATTGCTCTTTTGAAAGAAAAGAAAAAAAAAGCAACGGGTCACTTGAATTTTCAGTAGGTGGCTACGTAGGGGTCAACTGAATTACACAGGGGTTAAAGTATAAAAATGCTGCAGTCATATTGAAAACTATACCACATTTGTCTGATCATAAATATTCCAAAAAGGTATAGTTTGGACCATCTATGACTGAATGTTATGGAGTTATAGGGTAAAAACCTTAAGAATGGTGACAAAGGTTAATTTCAGTTTGTACAGGGGTCAAAAGTTAAAGCTGCTCCAATTTTAGTAAAAAATGGTGTAAATTGTTGAGCTACTTGGATTAATAAATGGAATAGTTTTGACTGTGCTGAATGTTTGGTCTCCAAACTAAAGGTCAAATAATGTTGATGTCCATTGAATTCTATGACATGTGACATATGTTACCCCGTAACGTGATAACTAAGTGTAACCCAGTGTTAAAAATGAGATAAATAAAATGAATTTTTTTTTTACCGGAGCATAAATAGTGATAAAATAACAGAGAGATAGAAGTTCATAAGTATGTTGACATAAACATACTAAAAGAAAAAAAAAAAAGAAGAGTTAAGGAGTTGTAAGCTTAAGTTAAAATGTTGTTTTGATTGACACACTGAGCAACCAATAGCAGTAAGCCTGGTGTGATATTAACCAATAAGGTCAACGGTTGAACCGCGGGGCATTGCACAACGCTGCGCCTTGCTCAGTCTTTCATCAGACGCTGACCAGAGAACCCCCTGCTCGTGTGTTACGCGTGGAAATTGGTTTTCCTCTATGGATACAATTGTTGCTGGATACTGAAGTGCCGAGTGCCCGTGGAAGCCTCAGGAAACCCCGTAGCCTTGTTAGCACATTGTGCCCTGTATCGGTCAGGTTTTATGTTGGGATCAAAGTCCGAATCGCAGACATGCAGAGGACGAACAGATCAAGATTCCCAGTACTGGATGGCGAGCCCCAGCCCAAGAGTCAAATGAACTGGTAGCCCGACTGGTTATAAATACACTGAGCGAACCTAAAGAAGCAAGAAAAGACTAAAGGACTATACCGGAGTATATTTTATTTCATTTGGATATATTTTATTTTATTTTTATTTATTTTTTTGGCAAAGAGCGCTCTCATTTAATTTTGTACTGCCATTTTAGTTCAATTGAGTTCATTGACATTAAATTTTGTATACATAGTTTTCCAGTTAAACAAAGTGTTGTTATGTCTTATGTTGATACACCCCTAGGCTCTTTCAAATCTATAATCTTCTGATCAGGCCATTTCCTCTTTTCTCTGCTGATACATACAGTGGAGATAAATATACTTCCATTTCCAAATACTGACACAAAGGTCAAGAAATACTAGAAGGGTTACATAAAGTGGCAAGCCCAGCCAGGAGCCTAGAGAGTTGTGTAACAACATAAGAATAACCCCCAGGAATCAAACTAAACGGTTTAAACACTGTTAGAATGGAGTTTGTCGAAAAACTTGGTGTCAAAGTTCCGAATGCACTTATTGTTAGTGGTTTTATTGGATCAGAAAAAGGTGAAGAGCTTTTGGAGTACCTAGAGCAGCATGGTGCAGTCACTAGGGTGTTAACTGTTCCTGAGGCATCCGTATTTAAAGGCAGCAGGATTATTGAGTTTGAATCTGGTAGAGCTCTACAAACTTTAGCTCCATCTTTGCCTTATACATTTGTACCCACCGACAATCCCGATCTTAAATACTGCATTCAGGTTTTGAAAGATGTGTACACCAGGACAGTAGGGAGTCGTGCTACTGACACGTACCTTAGTGAACTAAAGGATTTAGCCAAGTTAAGTGGGAAAGACTATGAAGATGTGTTGCGGGAGGTTATGTCTACCATTGAAAAGTCCATTGGTACTGCAGATGCTGAGCCAAACACTCCCATTGAGCCTGCACAGAGTTCAGTTTCACCTCCACATCAAGTTGAAGCCCCACACACTCCAAAACCCTTCCAATACCCATGTCAAAGCCCCTTCAGACAAAATGTGACATCTCAAATGTTGAGTCCAGACGATCTTAGCCCACCTGAAATTCAGAAAATCGTAGTTGAACATATTGTTAAAAATGCGGAAAAGACGCCAAGTTCTCACCCCTCATTAAGACTGCGTGCTTTTTCTGGTAAAGTACCCAGACCTTACAGTGAAGCTGACTACGAAATGTGGCGTTTTCATGTTGACCACCTGATTGAAGATTCTTCTCTTTCTGACTTGGAAAAAACTCGGAGAATTCTGGAAAGTTTGCTTGCTCCTGCTTCTGACGTTATCCGTCCCCTTGGGCCTGAAGCGACCCCTAAAGACTACCTTAAGCTTTTGGACTCAGCCTTTGGTACAGTTGAAGATGGTGAAGAACTGCTTGTGCGATTTATGAACACTCTCCAAGACCCGGGTGAGAGACCTTCGGCTTACTTGCATCGCCTGCAGGTGGCACTAAATCTTGTAATGCGTAGAGGAGGTATTGAGCAAAATGACATGAGCAGACAACTTGTGAAACAGTTCAATAGAGGCTGTTGGGACAATGGCCTGTTGACAGAACTGCAGTCAGAGCTAAAACAAAGAGATCCACCTTCTTTTGCCGAGTTATTACTTTTCCTTCGCACTGCCGAAAACAGACAAGAAGTCAAAAACACACGAATGAAAAAACATTTTAGCACCACCAAACAAAAAGCAGTCTCTCACGAACAAACTGTCACAGAAACGAACAAAAACCCAACCGAAACAGAATCAAGCAGTATAAAAGAGTTGAAAAAACAAGTCGCTGATCTGAAAAGCCAATTAGCTGCCGTCATGAAACAAAAGACACGTCACGCTCTAAAGAAAGACAACACAGCGATACCTGAAAGTAAAAAACCTGACCATACCACTCCTGAACTACCAAGCAGCCACCCCAGTACACGGCCCAAACCCTGGTATTGTTTCCGCTGTGGGGAGGATGGACACATAGTTGCTAACTGTGGGTCCGAACCAAACCCAGCCCTCGTGGCTGCAAAACGAAAAGAACTAAGAGTGAAAAGACAAATCTGGGACAGCCAAAATAGCCTTGCCCCTTTAAACTAAAGGCTGCCTCTGTTGAGGGACAAACAGAGGCTGCTCAGGATTGTATCCGTGCCCCTCAGACCCGCCGAAAAGTGTTTTTCAAAACACGTGCTAACCTAAAGTCACTCACCAAAACATACACCTTCAAGCTCCCATCTGGTTTAATTGGTACAAAAAGTACTGCAGAAGTGAAAGTGAATGGCCGCTCAGTGAACTGTTTGTTAGACACTGAGTCACCACTGTTCCTGAGTCATACTACAAGCAACATTTGTCGACTTATGAGATAAAGCCACTCTTTGAACTGTTGGAAGTTGAGGGAGCAAATGGCCAATCTGTACCGTACTTAGGCTACGTTGAGATGCAGGTTACCTTTCCCAAAGATTTTATGGGTGTCGAAGCTGAAGTGCCTACACTTGCCTTAGTTGTCCCTGATGTGCGTGCCGCTTCACAGTCCATGGTGTTAATTGGGACGAACACATTGGATGTACTGTATGAGATGTACTATAATGCTTGTTCTGAACTGCAGCCTACAATGTCTCATGGCTATAAGGCAGTGTTAAAAGTACTTGAAGTACGGCACAATCAGTCCAAAGATGGTAATCTCAGCTTAGTGACCATGAACAACAAGGAGCCCCAGTTAGTCCAAGCTGGTCAAACTGTAGTCCTGGAAGGCTGTGTTGTTGCATCAGCCTGCAACAATGAGAAGTCACTCCTGTTAGAGCACCAGAAATTGTCTGCTTTACCTGGTGGTGTCCTGGTAAAGTCTTGCCTTCTCGACCTGCCTGAACGAGCACCTTACCTTGTCCCGGTTATACTTACCAACGAATCCCAACACGATGTGACAATCCCGCAAAAATGTGTAATCGGTGAAATCAGTGCATACCAAAGAGTCCTGTCAAAGGAGCACACAGTGAAATCTCCAAAAGGCCAAATCGAACAGGAAACAAACATCACCTTCAATTTTGAGTCTTCACCTATCAGCGCTGAATGGAAAGAACGCATAACCCAGAAACTAAGTCAAATGCCCGAGGTTTTTGCACAAAATAGCCTCGACTTTGGTAAAACGGATCAAGTGAAACACACGATCAAACTGTCAGACGAAACACCATTCAAACACAGAGCGCGCCCCATACATCCCAGCGACCTGGAAGCGGTTCGTAAGCATTTGCAAGACCTCTGACAAGCTGGCGTAATCAGGGAGTCCACCTCCCCTTTTTCTTCGCCCATCGTAGTAGTGCGCAAGAAAAATGGCGAAGTCCGTCTCTGTATAGATTTCCGAAAGCTTAATATGCAAACTGTGAAGGATGCTTACGCCCTTCCGAACTTGGAGGACACGTTCTCCACCCTGACAGGTTCGCAATGGTTCTCCGTCCTTGACTTAACGTCAGGGTACTACCAAATTGAGGTAGAGGAGTTGGACAAACCAAAAACGGCATTTGTGTGTCCCATTGGTTTCTGGGAATTCAATAGAATGCCCCAAGGCATCACAAATGCACCCAGCACTTTCCAATGCCTGATGGAAAAATGTATGGGTGACATGAACCTAAAGGAGGTGATTGTGTTTCTCAATGACATCATAGTTTTCTCAAAGACACCTGAAGAACATGAGGTCCGTTTGATGAAAGTTCTTAATCGGCTCAAAGAATACGGCCTCAAGCTCTCGCCTGAGAAGTGTAGGTTTTTTCAAAGATCTGTCAAATATCTTGGCCACATTGTGTCCCACCAAGGGGTAGAAACAGATCCTGAGAAGGTTAAAGCCCTGAGTACCTGGCCTGCCCCTCGTGATCTCAAGCAGCTCCGCTCCTTCCTAGGCTTTTCAGAGTACTACAGGCGATTTATCCAGGGCTACTCTAGCATTGTAAAGCCGCTTACTGACCTCACTGCCGGCTACCCACCGCTACGCAAAAGTTCAAAGCCCAAAGCAAAATCTGTGCAGTATCATGATCCCAAATTGGCATTCGGTGACAGGTGGACTCCTGCATGTGAACTTGCTTTCCGTACAATCATTGAGAAGCTCACTAGGGCGCCTGTCCTAGGTTTTGCTGATCCTCGGGTGCCATACACGCTCCACACAGATGCTAGCACTACAGGGCTTGGCGCCGCCCTCTATCAGCAGCAAAATGGTCAAACTAGGGTTATAGCCTATGCAAGCCGGGGGCTATCAAAGAGCGAGTCCCGTTACCCCGCTCATAAGCTAGAATTTCTAGCCCTCAAGTGGGCAGTCACTGAGAAGTTTGCTGACTACTTGTATGGGAACCAGTTCACTGTCATGACTGACAGCAACCCCTTGACGTACGTGTTGACTACAGCTAAGATGGATGCAATGAGCTATCGGTGGCTAGCTGCTCTGTCCACGTTTAACTTTAAGCTTCAGTACAGAGCAGGAAAGCTTAACTCCGACGCAGATGGTCTCTCCAGGCGACCACATGGTGAGCTGGTAAATGATGCAGTGTCCCAAAAAGAGCTTGACCGCATACAGCAGTTCACACAGAATCACCTGTCCCAAACAGAGAACAGTTTAAGTCCAGAAGTAGTGTCTGCAGTTTGCGAGAAACACCTAGTCAGTTCTCCTAGCGACACCAGCCCACCTGTACACTTGCTAGCCGCTAATGTAGCTGCCATCCCAGATGATTTTATCAATGAGATAGCTTGTGGTGGTCTCCCAATTGTGCCCCACCTGTCCCTTGAACAAATCCGAAATGAGCAAAGAACCGACCCTTGCTTGCGAGAAGTCATAACACAAATTGAAACAGGTGAAAAAGTACCTCCGACAGTACGAACCGAACTCCCTGACAGCAATCTGTTACTGAGGGAGTTGAACAGACTTGAAATTCAAAATGATATCTTGTATCGAACACGTCAGGATGGAGGAAATGTTACTTACCAACTTGTCTTACCTGAACAGCTCCGTTACACAGTCTTCAAAAGCCTTCATTGTGATATGGGCCACCTAGGCACTGAACGCACCCTAGATCTTGCGAGAACCCCATTTTATTGGCCCCACATGGCATCAGACATTGAAAACAGGATAAAAATGTGCAATTGCTGTGTAAGACGTAAAACTCCTCCCGAAAAAGCTGCCCCCCTCGTGAATATAAAGTCCACCAGGCCTCTCCAGCTAGTGTGTATGGACTTTCTGTCTATTGAACCCGATCGCAGCAACACGAAAGATGTGCTCGTACTGACTGATCACTTCACGAAATACTCACTTGCTATCCCTACTGCAAATCAAAGAGCGCAAACTGTAGCAAAAGCCCTCTGGGACCACTTCCTTGTCCATTATGGGATTCCTGAGCAGTTGCTAAGCGATCAAGGGCCGGATTTTGAATCCCACCTGATACAGGAGCTTTGTAAAATCATGGGCATTCGCAAAATCCGAACAACGCCGTATCACCCCAGAGGTAACCCGGTAGAACGTTTTAACCGAACTCTCTTAAGCATGCTTGGTACCTTGGAAGAAAAAGATAAGTCGCAGTGGCACAGCTTTGTCAAACCACTTGTACATGCGTACAATTGTACGAAAAATGACACAACCGGTTTTACCCCGTATGAGCTAATGTTTGGACGTCAGCCAAGATTGCCAGTCGATCTAGCATTCGGATTGCCCTATAACATCAAAAGTTTCAAGTCTCACACTCAGTACATAGAAAATCTTAAAACAACTCTCCAAGAGAGCTACAAACTAGCAGCTGAAAATGCGCACAAAATGGCTGAAAGAAATACGACAAGATTTGACTTGCGTGTCAAACCCTCCAAGTTGGAACCTGGTGACCAAGTTTTGGTCCGTGCAGTTCGACTCAGGGGTAAACACAAACTAGCCGACAAGTGGGAAGCCGACATTCACACTGTGGTGGATCAAGCAGGCGACTTACCAGTCTATACTATCAGGCCTGAAACAAACCAAGGCCCAGTCCGCACAGCCCACCGCGATCTCTTGCTTCCCTGCAGTTTTCTGGCACCTGTTAAGGAGACCCCGGCCAAGCCAAACCATGCCCTCAAGCTAAAAACCCGACAAAGACCTGAACAAAATGAGGAACATGACCTTTCAGAGCCAGAACCTGCGGATGTCTATTGGTACAAAGAGCAACCAATGCTCCCCTGAAATTCCAAAACCAATGGCATGCCTAAAAGGTTCAAAATCCCCTGATTGTGACAACTTACCTGATTGTGACCACTTACCTGATTGTGACCACTTACCTGATGGTGACAACTTACCTGATGGTGACAACTTACTTGATTGTGGAATCCCGGAGGAAAATGCAACACATGGGGAACAATCAAACAATGACCAAGAAACTGAAAGCGGAACCAACGTACCTGACATACCAACCTGTGAAGGGGAAAGGAATGTGGAAGGAAGTGGGATAGAGGAAGACAAAACTCACTCAACTGACAGAGGAAGTGACAAGCACTGGAACTGAACCCGAAACTGGAACATCGACCATATTGAGACGCTCAGAGAGAACTACAACTCAACCAGAGAGATTTCAGTACAGTCAATTGGGTCAGCCTCTGATAACCATTGCCCAGTCCCTGTTCCATGGACTAAGCCTAGCTTTTACCAGTGCCCTGTCAGAGACTGAAGAAATGATCCTCAAGACTCCCATCCCACCTGTTATTTCTATGCAACCAATCCCATGCAAAGGGACTTGCATGGAATTAAGGGGGGAAAGTGTAACCCAGTGTTAAAAATGAGATAAATACAATGAAAATTTTTTTTACCGGAGCATAAATAGTGATAAAATAACAGAGAGATAGAAGTTCATAAGTATGTTGACATAAACATACTAAAAGAAAAAAAAAAAAAAGAAGAGTTAAGGAGTTGTAAGCTTAAGTTAAAATGTTGTTTTGATTGACACACTGAGCAACCAATAGCAGTAAGCCTGGTGTGATATTAACCAATAAGGTCAACGGTTGAACCGCGGGGCATTGCACAACGCTGCGCCTTGCTCAGTCTTTCATCAGACGCTGACCAGAGAACCCCCTGCTCGTGTGTTATGCGTGGAAATTGGTTTTCCTCTATGGATACAATTGTTGCTGGATACTGAAGTGCCGAGTGCCCGTGGAAGCCTCAGGAAACCCCGTAGCCTTGTTAGCACACTGTGCCCTGTATCGGTCAGGTTTTATGTTGGGATCAAAGTCCGAATCGCAGACGTGCAGAGGACGAACAGATCAAGATTCCCAGTACTGGATGGCGAGCCCCAGCCCAAGAGTCAAATGAACTGGTAGATTGTAGCCCGACTGGTTATAAATACACTGAGCGAACCTAAAGAAGCAAGAAAAGACTAAAGGACTATACCGGAGTATATTTTATTTCATTTGGATATATTTTATTTTTTTATTTTTTTTTTTGGCAAAGAGCGCTCTCATTTAATTTTGTACTGCCATTTTAGTTCAATTGAGTTCACTGACATTAAATTTTGTATACATAGTTTTCCAGTTAAACAAAGTGTTATGTCTTATGTTGATACACCCCTAGGCTCTTTCAAATCTATAATCTTCTGATCAGGCCATTTCCTCTTTTCTCTGCTGATACATACAGTGGAGATAAATATACTTCCATTTCCAAATACTGACACAAAGGTCAAGAAATACTAGAAGGGTTACATAAGCATGATACATGGTGGAAACTATTCCTTTTTGAAACCTCAACCAGTAATTTGCATCACCTTTGAACAAAATTGGAGCAACTAACTTTTGAACCCTATACAGACTGAACTTTGTCACCATTCTTGTTGTTTTTACCCCATAACTCTATATAATTCAGTCATAGATAGTCCAAACTATACCTTTTTGGAATCTTTACAATCAGACAAATAATGTGGTATAATTTTCAATATAACTGGAGCATTTTTATATTTTGACCCCTATGTAATTCTTCAACTGACCCCTACTTGGCTGCCTATTGACAATTCAAGTGGCCTGTCTTTTTTTTTTTTTTTTCTCCCCCAAAAGAGCAATATCTAAGGTGTACTTTTGCCAAATTTGGTGCTTCTTCTGTAAATATTCTGTTATCTGCTACACTATTTATGCTTTCCTCTACTGAGCACAAACAAGGCAGGGCCTAATGGGGCCGGCAGGGTGCCAGTTAGCTACCCTGGTTCAGGTGCAGGACAGCGATATCACCACATTTTGTTTTGTTTTGTTTTTGTTTTTTGAATGACGTGGATTTAGATGCCTGATACCTGATGTAAACAAGACTCATTAAAAAAGGAGTTTTAATGTAACCACTGGTTAGCGTGGCGTTTTAACTATCACAAACGGAGCGTTTCCTTGATGTCTGCAGATGTGGACAGCAGCATGAGTTTTCCATGACGTATCACAGACTTTAGATAGAAACAGCAAAACCCTTCTCTTGCTCAGTCTGGTTGCCTGAAAAGGAGCTGCAGTCAGGACACTTGGACTTCCTGAAAAGTTAAGCAGAAAGTGTTCGGTGCAGGATGTTTTTTTGGTGGCAAAATAGCTGGGGTTGTGCATGCGAAATGGGTTTTACCAGGTTACTGGAAATTTTCCCCCCCAACCGGCCTCATGAGGTTGGTCACTGAGCAGTGGAGCCGTTTTGGATTTCAGTTCCCCCACCCAAATTTGTGCAGTTGGTGTTGGGAATGATAGCTTGCAAATGATTTCTGTGCACCCTGTCACAGTGAGAATGAACACAGTGCAGTCTCCATCTATGCTTTAGACAGAGATGTGGCGATGCAGACGATTCCAGCAACTGGAGAAGGCCAAGAGGAGACCCACATATCACCTGGCTGTGGCAGATTGATGGCTGCGTTTGGGAGGCGGGTATGGACCGCTCATCTGCATCCCTTAGCGTGGTGGATGAAGTGATGTGTAGTGCCAGCATCAGCTCTTAAGACAGTACACGAAACAAATCTCTTTAAATCAGACCAAGTTTCCTAAGAAAGCATTTTATAACAAACTCCTTCTAGTTCATGATCAGTATGCCAAAGTATTCTCAAATTCTGCTAAACTACTCACAGTTGATGTTAAAAATTCCAATCCAAAATTCAATGCAATTGTGTGTGCGTCACTGTTCACGTGCTTGCCTGTGTAACTGAAAGGTTAAGTTTCCCACTAGTGGTCAGATGAAAGCAGAATCACGTGTGGCTGACTGAGGGAAGCCTGAAAACAATGTTAGTATTGTGACAAATACTTGTCACGGCAGAGCAGTGACGAGCGTCACACAGCTTCTGAAAGCTTTAGCCTCCTGGTTTTGATGTCAGCAGTTAAATATGGCTTAGTTACATGAAAGATGTAAGAGCTAAACTGCAGTTCCCTGGTTGTGTGCACACTATCCCACCATGTCACATCTGTTAAGAAATGGCGACACACGTACACACAAGTGATGATCCCACACATGCATATCCAGAGGCAGTGAGACCCGTTTTAAAAATTAACATGCAGCAAAAATGTGAATAATATATCAAGTCGGTCCTGGAGATGAGTCCTCTGACAGAGGAGGATGTGGCCTTGTGTTTGGGGATTTATGACACCAGCACCGTTCTGCATACGTGCCGATGAATAGTGTAAAGCCCCCGATGGATTGCTCCATCCACACGTCTGGTGGCCTGCCTTGATCCATTAACCAGCTCAGGAATGGACAGGTCTTGCTCTTCCTTGTTCCTTCTTTACCTCCGCCTCCTTTCCATCTCTTCCCATTTGCTGATGTGGGCACGAGGCAGTGGCTTGACACCTCTCTCAGAGGACTGCTGGAAACTGCAGTGCGTCTTTGTTTTTAGAGAGTGTGACCAGGACTGCAGCTTAAGGGCTCCTCAGGGGCCGTTCCCGGTGCTGAGACATTAGTGCGAGTCCTGATGTATTTGTGTCAGACTCTTACCTTCAGTCATGCAGAAGACTCTGAGGAAAGCCAGCATTTGGGCAGAAATGGGGGGTTCGTTACAGTGCAGAGTAAAGATGCTGGACCTAAAAACACAAAGTCATACGTATAATTAACCAGAATGACACTCAGAATACAAACGTCTACCAAAAACAACAACAAAAAAAAAGTAGATAAAACACTGCAGTAATTATTTGACATCGACGACACAAATGTGTGCGTCTCCATCAGCTGTAGACAGAATGTCTCTCGTACAATGTTATACAGGTGAAAAAGAGCCATAACCACCTTCTGATGGGAGGGGGAGTAAGAGTGGATCTGAACAATTAGTCTACCACAAAGCATGTGACTGTATTGCACAGAAAGGACAAGGCTCTTGAAAGAGCCTGAGTCAGCAGGCAACTGCATATGAATTTCCATGCCATATGTCGCAGAAGTCAAAAACAAACCGTTCAGGCTGAATTCCAGGAGAGTTTAAACATGCACAAACATAGAATGGTGAATCTTGGAGGACATCTCACTTGATCCTCCTACAATAAGACCCCTTTAAATGTCACATGGGCTGGTACCAGACAGGATGCATGGATATTGTCACTGCATTCAGCTTCAGTGCAAACAATTCAAAGAATTATTGTTTTTTAAAACTAAATAAAAAAAAAAACACCTGACTCGCATACATTTGGGGGGATATTCCAATAACCCACCCACATAATATTTTAAAGTCATGTGTTGACATTTGTTTCCATTGACCTATGCGACATGTTCCACCTACACCAAGAGATCTGTGCCAAGCCTTTCACAGCTGACTTCCCCTGATTTATGTTTCTGTGGAACCTCAGTGACAAACAGAAGAGCTGATATGAGAATCCCAATAGGATAAGCTGCCCCCCACCCACCCCCCGGCCAAAACCCACCCATCCACACACACACACACAAAAACAGATTTCAGCTGTGCAATGCTGATCAACAAACTAAAAGCTACACACCCTGGCAACACATTAATACTAGGGGAGCTACGATCACAACCTTTGCGCCACCCCCCAGGACTAAACCAAACCAACTTTTTTAGGTTCCTTAGATGACCCCAAAACACAATCAGGATGCTCCCAAAAGTAAAAACTGGCCTCTAGCCAGTTATCCAAGATGGCCACCAAAATATTTTTTTTTTCCCCACCAATGATTTCTGTCATTAAGTCTATTGTTTGTTCCTACTATGTATTTTAAAGATAAGGGTCTATTGGTGGCCATTTTCGATCTTAAACCCATGAATGAATTTAGTTTAGACATAAATGAGTTTGCTGTGACCTGTAATGATCTTCCCATTGAATCTCTATGATATTTAAGTTGTTTATATGTTGTTTAAAAGGTTTTTAGTGAAAAATCCTATTTTAGCAGCCATCTTGGAAAACTGGCTTAAGGCCAGTTTTTATTTTTGGGAACATCCCGATTGTGTTTATAAATGATATAAGTTGGGTGTCGAGTTCACTGAGATGTGTCCTTTTTGCGGATGATACAACTGTGTTCTGTAGCGGTGAAAATCTTGATCTTGAACAGCTTCTGGACATAGTGGAGAAAGAACTGGAAAAATTTAAGGTTTGGTTTGACGCTAATAAGTTGTCACTCAACCTTGGGAAAACTAAATGTATTATATTTGGAAATAAACAGGCACCCAAATGTAAAAATTTAACTATAAACAATAAGGAAATTGAGTTAGTAACAGAATAATTTTTTTGGTGTTATAATTGATAATAAACTTAGCTGGAAACCACATATAAATTATGTGAAATCAAAATTGTCAAAAACTATAGCCATTTTGTATAAAGCCAAAGACCTACTGCCGCAAGAAGGGTTACTTACTTTATATCATTCTCTGATGGTACCATATATGACATATTGTGTTGAGTCATGGGGAAACACTTACAAATCAAATACCAATCCAATATTCCTTTTGCAAAAACGAGCCATACGAATCATCTGCAATAAACAATATTGTGAACCAACTCATTCTCTATTTGTGTCTTTAAATTTATTAAAATTCACAGATTTGGTTGATTACATTACAATTCAAGCTTTATTTCGAGCGAAAAACCAAGCCTTACCGAGACATGTCCAGAGTCTGTTCCGATTGAGGGAATCCAGATATAGTTTAAGAGGTTGTGCAATTTTTATGAAACCACCAGTAAGAACAAATGTAAAGGGTTTTTGTGTGTCTGTGGTTGGGGTGAGGAAATGGAACAAATGTTCAACAGAGGTTAGAATGAGTAGTACCTTAGTAAGATTTAAGAAACTACTCAAAAAGAACATTATGTTTAAGTATCATAAAGAAGCAAATATAATTTGATTTATATGGAATGTTCAATTTATAAGTGGGACTTATTGTATATTTGAATGTGTGGGTATGTATATGCGTATGTAGATATATAGATATGGGTAGGTGTATATGTATATAAGTGACTGTGTATATGTATGTATATATTTATGTTTGTAAAGTATATACGTATGTATATAGGTATATATGGCACAGCCCAAGCAGAGGGTCACCCCCAAGAGCCTGGTCTGCTTGAGGTTTCTTCCTTATAGGGAGTTTTTCCTCACCACAGTTGCCTAGTGCTTGCTCTGGGGGTTGGTAAGGTTAGTCCTTACTGGCGTAAAGTGCCTTGATTAGACTTTCTTGTGATCTGGTACTATATAAATATAATTATAAGTGAATAGTATATTGATGTGTATGTCTGTGTGTCGACATGTAGTAGTGAATTTGTATTTATGTAAATATGACTGATTAGAATTGTTGGACTTGTACTAGCAGGGGTGGGTGCTAATAAGCTTTGCTTCAGCCCACACCCTTTCGGACTCACTACTTTTGTGTGTGTTTGTGGAATTGTTCATTTTTTTCCTATTTGAATATTTTGTGTGCCGAATAAAAAAAACTTTGTCAAAACTTTGTCAAACTTTGTTTCGGGGTCATCTAAGGAACCGAAAACAGTTGGTTTGGTTTAGTCCTGGGTAGGGCTGCAACAAACGATTATTTGGATCATCGATGAATCTGATGGGGTTTCGACACGATTAATCGATTAAATCGAATTAGCGGGGAATTTTTAAAAATGTGCCAGGAAAATAATTTTTCTCTCCTTCCATCACTTTATTTAACAACAGAACATTACTTGAAAACTTAAAATACTTGAAAATCAACAAATCATCAAATGTCCCTTGGCTGTTGAAATATAAAATAAGAATAAAACAGTTTATATAAAGAACAAAAATAATTATTTCAAATGGTATTGCTTCATCAAAGTGCTGAGTTGCCATAAAACAACACTGAAACATATAAATGCTATAAAATATATGGTGAAAAAAGAGGTATTTTTGTTGCAGCAAATGAGCAAATTGGCATAACCAGTTAACCATAAAACCTAAGTCAAAAACTGTCGCCTGACTCGTGCAACATTCTCTGTATAACTTGTAAACTATGTGGTCATTTCACAATGACACATGTGACTCATGTCTCATACTCTAAAACTGCTATTATTAATATATAAATAAAATAAATTAAAAAAATATAATTTGTAATACATTTGACTCTTATGACAACAAACACTGAGCCATTAATTATTATACAGAAAACAAATGCACAAACATGCTGAAATGCCAGCAGCTTAATGCTAACTTTAACATTGAAAACGCCATAGACATACTAACGCATTAGCATCGGCATTAGCATAAAATACATCTATCAAATGTTTCAGAAGACCATAACAGGTCAGTTTAACATAAAAAAAGGTAAATATTCCTCACAGGCATATGCTCCTTAGGGTTTTAGTGGGGAAAATTTTAGATAAAGCCCTACAAAACAAATGAAACCAACAAAGCAGCAGCTCGAAGCACTCCTTCATTGGTTCAAGATTCAAAGCAAAGCTCGGTTGATTATATGGAAGAAACGAAACATTTGCGGTAAAACAAAGTTACTTAGCAACTAATCGATGACTAAATTAGTTGACAACTATTTTAATAATCTTTTAATCGATTAACTCGATTCGTTGTTTCAGCTCTAGTCCTGGGGTTGCAAAGGTAGTGGTCGTAGCTCCCCTATAAGATCACTTTGTAAAAGTCTATTTTTTACTTCAACATGAGAACAAGTTTTTTGTTCATGTCAAAAAAAGTCAGAAGTTATTGAACATCCTTTAATTTGTACTTTTGAGCCTTCACACCCAAATACAAGTTTCACTACTTCTGAAAAAAAAAGGTAATATTCCACACAATCCAATGCTTTTCTACAACAGCAGCAGTGTTGCGGTTTTATGTAATTGTGAGAATTGTGAAAGTCAGCATTGTGACAGAAAACATATGAAAGGAGCGTGATCTAAGACTCAGCAGAATCCATTCCAGATCATAACGTTACAGACCAGAGTAATTTCAGAGAGGACAATATCTTCCCCATTTCAGCAAAGTGATCGATGTGGCGATCGGTAGCACAGGGTCGACATTATTACGTCGTACAAACACATTACAGCTGCCTTCTCATTCTTCCTATTAAATTATCCCTGTGTCCACTGCTCCAGCAACACACCAGCCAGCCAGCAGCACTTCACTCTTTAAACAAAGCGCTGCAATAAAATGCATCCATTTAAGATCCCTATGATTTTTTTTTTGATTTTTTTTTGCAATAGAGATAAATGCTATTCTGAGCGTGAAACACTCGTAGTGCTCCCAGCTGTTATCTTAAATAGTATAAAATTTACAGGCCATAAAGTGATTTTCAAGTTGTAAGAGGGTGCTGATGTTTGCAGCCTCTGCACACCACACACGGCCCGACAGCCAACCGCTGACGTTTCCTTTGAAAATGATCTACGACCAGATCTGTCAGTTTAATAGAGCGCTGCAGCAACAACGGGGATTGTTTCACTTAATTTCCACTGTTGAGATTTACACAGTCATCAATAAGAGATTAAAAGGCGCCTGATTAAAAATGCCGCACAGAGAATGCTGCATAAAATTAGGGGGCTAATGATAAAATGATTAAGCTTCTTGGTGATGAAAGTGTTGGGGCGGATGGCAAATTGATACATGGCGGGGTGGGGTGGCAGGAATTAGAGACCTGCTGCAACATTTATATTGTGTTTCAATTATGCCAAAGGGGGACTAATTGGTTGGAATATCTACTGTGGAAAGTCAAAAGTGCACAGCAGCTACATGAAGCTGCAAAATGCTTCAGGTTCAGTCCTGAACCTTTGACATGTTACAGCTTTTTAACGATCACTTTCACACTTTTCTCAATACTGTGTCCAATTTTTCAAAATGCTGAACGCATTCACCGTACCATTTGACTACAACTGAAGTGTGGTTACTTTTGCACTTCTTTGATACAAAACACACACTATAACTTGCACGACGTCGTAAAAAAAAAGAACACTTTGCAATAGACATTTTAAAAATTCAGCAACGATCACGATTACGGAGTAACACTAACACACCCCCCCCCCCCCATGATGAAATCCGTGGAATTTCGCAGCTCTGCTGAGTTTTCACAGCCCTGTTTAAAGCACAATGTATAGAATTTAGAAAAAAATGGACATGGTACTGACATGAAAATTGTTAAAATTGCTTCAGTATGAAACATTTCAAGTCACATGTTCATATTTAGTCACTGTAAATGACTGAAGTTTGTTGTTTTTAGATGAGCAGAACAGTGAAGAACAGGAGCAAGAGAGATAAAGCAAACAGACAGAAGTCAGACATACGCTGGGATGCCGGCTCGTGCCAAGACTTCAGCCTTCATTGCGTAGAGGCGCTCGCTCTTACTGACACCCAGCTTGATCTTCACTCGGTCGTGGGCGTTGTCTTGGAAGAAGAAACCGTTGTGGATGACGAACTCGGCATTGGATCGTGTGCCATAAAATATGTAGATCTACAGGAAGAATACATTATTAGCACTGGCAAGGCTATTGTCACCTTTCATGTTCAGATGAAACACTTGAAGCTTCATTTATCAAGCCAAGTAGTTCATGAAACCACAGCACAGTGCAGACAGCATCTGTAAACCACAGACCAAGCAAGTTTTCAGTACCACCTAAAATAATAAAATGGCCATCCAGCCTCAGTACACCAGGGCCTACGTATCATGACCATCCTAGAATTATTAGGTACAAGCAGAGGTACCTCTCATCACGCGGGCAAAGAGCAGTTACACACACACAGAAAGCGAGCGAGCGAGAGAGAGCGAGCGAGCGAGAGAGCATCCTGTCCACACTGTGCCCCACCTCATGCGCTATGACTGCTGGGATAGGTTCCAGCTCCCCCCATGACCCTTAATTGGAGTAAGACCTCCATCAGTGTTGGATCTCAAGGGCATTAAAGTTCGGCTCAATCTCTGAAAAGGTCTGATCGACCTCATCTAACTCACTCCGGAAATCTTTTTCTCCGGTTCACAACCCTCCTGTGGAGCATATGCACTGATGATATTCATCATCACGCCTTCAATTTCCAACTTCACACTCATCATTCTGTCAGACACTCGCGTAACCTCCAACACACACTTCCTTTAAAATGACCCCACATTTCCTCTTCTTCTATCCACCCCAATCTCAGGGTGCTACCATACAAGGAGCTCACTACACACCGGGAGCAACTATTGGATTAAGGACTTTGCCCAAGTGATTTTCTAGTCAGGCTGAGATTTGAACCAAGGATCCTCTGGTCTCAAGCCCAACGCTTAATCACTAGACAATCACCTCTCCTCGGAAGTGATGGAAATTTGATTTGTACTCTGCATGAGTAAGGTGCCTTGTTTCAAAGCAGATGCCCTTCCTGATGCAACCCTACTCCTTTATCTGGGCTTGGTACCGGCACTCAGAATGTACTGCTTACACATCCCATGTGGCTGAGTTTTACAGTTTTTTTTTTTTTTTTTTTTGGGGGGGGGGGGGGGGGGTGTTAAGGGGGGGGAGAGCGACAAATGCAAAGGAGGACAGTTTCAGTTTGTACAGATTAAAACAAAGCTTGCTGTTTGAAAAATGACGAACTACTGGTCCAACTATTAAGACTTTAAAAAGCAATAGTTTTGACTAACTGCTTTGTCACCAAAGATAAGCGTGAACAAGGTCAATGTCCACTGGATTCTACATGTACAATAATTATAACTGAACCTCACAGATTGGGATGATTCCCATGATCCTGTACAAATCCAACAATGGCCTTCATCACCATTTTCCCCCATTTCTACCCCATAACTCAATAACGTCAAACTGTATATGGTACCAACTATGCCCTTTAAGAATCTGCATTATCAGAAACAATGTGGTGTATTTTTCAACATGACAATCATTTTTAAAATATGATCCCTGTATAATCATTCACTGACCCATACCTGGCTATAGCTACCACTCTGAAGTATATCACACTGTTGTGTAGGCCATGGTATACAGAGACTAGGCACCAAGTTACACTTAGCCACTGCATAGTGTAAAGAATCAGTGCTGCTATTTAGATCTAAATTGGCTGAAGGCACTTTAACACATTTACACACGATAGTACATGTAATTGTCCTCAGTTTTAGCCTCATGTCCATATTCAGTCGAGTCTATGACAGATCCAGTTTGTTTTCACCTTATTGTCCATCTGAATCTCATCAAATGAGTCCTGTTTTAGATAAGGCATCTAACCCTCTCCTTACTTAAGCCTCCCTCAGCTGCCAATATAAATCACTTGGCACAACACTCAAATCAAGTAAGACCCAAAACAAGTAGTGCAAATGTGTTTTCACCTGCTCATTTTCCTTATAATCCTGCAGGGCCACACACTCGCAGCGATCATCTTCCAGGTTGTAGCCAGTGGTGATCTGCACCAAAACAAAAGCACTCTTTAATTCAACACTTACAAATTCAAAATAAATAAATAAAAACAAAAAGATGCACATTCATTCTTTTGATATAATTGTTGCTTACCCCTAAATGATCCATAATTTGCAATCAAAGTTGTTCAACATCATTCAACATTAGTACACAACAGGGAAACTGCAAATTCTATGTAATTTATTCTGTAGTTATTTGTCCTACACAAACCAAATAGAAGCATGAGAAAACATTGTCCACTCCAAGGTAGGGTAGAACAACCCTTGAATTATTAATCATTTGTATGATGCAGTATATATGCTCCAAAAATGAATAAAAACCTGATTTATCTGTGCAGGACATACTGTACTAACCATGCAAAGTGCAGTGAAAGTTCAGCTACTGAACCCACTAGTTTCTGCAGGTTTCATTATCATTTATATGCTCTTCAAACTGGCAACATTATTTGTATTATATTATGGTAAATACTTAGAGAAGTCCAGAAAAAAAAGTGACTTTCCCCACCCTCATCACCTAGCCCTGGCTGTGACATAACACTGGCCTTGAAATCTATCAGCGGGACCCGATAGACAGAGGCATGTGTTTTAATCATTTTCAGTGAACAGAGTTTTATCTCAGGTGGACTACTAACAAGGTACAGAAACATTAAAAATAATTTAATACAACATGATGCAGCGAACATTATTAACCGTCATAGCAACATGTCTGAAAATTCCCACAGATAGGTTTGAGCAATGTGTGAAATTAAAACACTTTTAAACAAGTTTAATGCATCATTTAATAAATATGCATAAATATAAAAAATATAAAAATAAATTTGTCATTACATTGTGTTTGACTGATTTGGAAAAATTTAATCCATTTAAACATGAAGGTGAGAAAACTCTCTGCATGCACTGCACATTCACACACAAAGTTTAACAGACTTCATGATGTCCTGTACCAGTCCATTTGTGTGGTTACACATGTCCCAGAGGGGGATGAGGGCCAACATGACCCGGTTGCCATCCTCAGTAGGAATTTGATTCTGACGGGTCATCACTGAAGAAACTGCCCACCTGTCAAACACAATGAAGCAATATCATGATGTGAACCTAGTCTATACAAATAGAATACAGTACTTGGTCAAATGCAAACACAGAAACTGGGGGGGCTGTGTATCCATACAAAGCTTTAAAAAAAAAACCACCTTCTTTCCACCTTCAAGTCCTTTACAAAGTAACAATTCTATGAGGAAAAAGCTGTCATGTGCATATAGTTCACCAGATAAATGTAAGAATCACTCAGTTCATGATACAAGCACCACATTTGGTATAAATACTTATGTCCAGCTCTTGTGATAACCAGAGAAATTGCTCACAACGGTCCCAGCTCCACACAGCCATCCGTTTAGAAATTATGTGGTGTTTTCTGCCTCTCGATGGCGGCTCGGAGCGCGGCGCGCCATTGTGGGGTGTCCTTAAAGCTGTAGTAACAGTCATTCTCTGAAGCCTGTAAAATTTTCACCGAAAGCCAGATACATTTTTCTAATGGTTTCCAGCTGCTTGTCTTTAACAGTTTCTGAAAAAATTCTGATGGAAAAAAAGCCCAAATCATTCCACCATTTCCTGACAATGAAAATCCGACGAGGGGGCTGGACCACTCCTCCCACAAGGCATGCTCACAGGCGAATGACGCAACCGACAGGCGTGGAAAAACTCACGCATGCGCACGGAGGTTCAAGCTTGGCTGACGTAAAAACATATGAATCAAATCCATATGGCTTTTAAAAAAAATAATAAGGTCGGATACTTTCCTAATAGACCTCGTATGTGGCCCTGCGACAGACTGGCGTCCTGTCCAGGGTGTACTCTGCCTCACTGGGATAGGCTTCATCCCCCCATGAATCTTAACTGGAATTGGCGGGTACAGAAAATGGATGGTAGTAAATCACTAAATGCAATGCTCATAAACACAAATGTAATATTTTAAGATATAAATTTGAGTCAGCTTCATTTTTAAAGTCTATATTTCACATTTGCAGCTACATAGCGCTGTGCAACCCAGCCCAAAGTTTCATTTGGGCTGGACTGGGCATTTGAGCACTTGCATTTTCCTCTGAAAAGCCTCTTGCATCCACACTAGTGTTCATCCAAAGACATGGCTGACTTCAAAAGCAAAAACTCTACCTTTACTACTAAACTATTACACCCCAAATACTCTTGCACGCTCTGCAGCATATGCGTTCTACATCATGCATGTACACTTATTAAAGACATATAATCCATCTACAAAGCAAGGAACTATTGTAGGAATTAAAGCAAAATAAACAAATAAAAATCTGACTAAAAACCTTTTTCAAAGCCAAATCATAAGCCGTTCATCTACCTTTTTATAGAAACCCTTTAGCAATCGCTTCACAGGACTTGAGGTAAAACAAGGTGGAGACAGCAAAGAAAACCGCAAGTTGTTCTGCTGCTGAACAAGATAATATTTCACTCACTAACTACTGCTGCTCTTTTCTAATGTAGCATCATATTATAGAAAGACTTTAACCTACATACTATTTAAATACTTCAGGATAAACATATTTTAGGGGGACAGCTTTTCTAGAGCTTTTACATTGTTTAATACCAATTAAAGTCTCAGGTCTGTAGCCAAGATCTGAAATGGGGGAAGGGTTCTTTTATGGTGAAAGTGGGCCTATGTCTGCGTGGAGTCATTCAAGGACCCCCCAGAAAATCTTGGGTTTTTGAACCCCAGGGATGCATTCTGGAGAGTATTTGGATGACTATTTTCTGACCCCATTCCCCCTCAGTTTAGTTGCACTACTTAATGTGTGTTTGTATTTTTTTTCTTTTGCACATTTTCACTTTTTCCTTTGCCTTTAACAAAAACTGATATCACAACCTACATGTCTGTTTGATAAGAGTTCTAACCACAAGAGCTGTAACAATTTTCTTATTTTTGGCTTCCCTCATCCTAGTTGACGTGATTTTAAGGCTAGAACCTCAAACAGACCCAATAACAGGGATGGGTATTGATAAGATTTTATCGATATTGATGCCATTATCAATTCTGCTTATCAATCCGATTCCTTATTGATTCCCTTATCGATACGTTGTGAATTTACAGATTACAGATTTTCTATGTATTTCATTGATTCTTAAAGTAAATAAATATGAAATTGGTCACTGTACATAAATAAAAATAAACAAAATGGTGTTTCACTTTGAAGTTATTAATTCTGACTGGACTCTATCATTTTAATTTGACTTGGCAGCGTTTGGAGCTGTGTGAACAGAACGGAAGACGATTCTCTTTTCTTTCTCGCAAGAAGACAGGAGTCCCAGTTAGTAACTTTAATCCGCACAAAAGTGACTCACAATTGACATATTAGAGGTGAAAGTGGTGAAAAACAAAAAAAGCTGAAACTCAAAATTACCCCCAACACCACGTGCACGAAAATGTTTCAATTCTAGAAGCTCTGAAATGCAATCTGGGACTATTCCAGACAAACTGCAGTGAGTGCAGCGTCCATTTAGTGGGGGGGGGGGACTTTCCTTATTCAAATTCATTCCAGTAGTATTCTGCTCTTACAAGGACGAAGCAGTTATCTTGGACTGAACTTGGCAGATAGTTCTGGAGGAAATCACTGAAGAAATTAACACATTGAAAATATGGTTTGACCGAAACAAACTGTCATTAAACTTAAGACAGGGATGAAATGGAGGTGGAAGAGTCACTAGGTGTTCACAGGAAACACTTATTTCTGTATGTATGTATGTATTTATTTATTTATGTTCATTGTTTGTTGCTTTTGTATTTTCTGTTGTGTTCCTATTCAGGTTCTTTTTGTCTCTCTCTAAAATTGTATATAATAAGTATATATTGTATATAATCAGATTATTAATATATAAACAAAAATAAATTAAAAAAAATTACAATTTGAAAACAATTGCACCCGAACGTGATGACAGCTGCAACTGCTTAATGCTAACTTTTAACATTGAAAATGCCATAGACATCCTAACACGTTAGCATCGCTCCCGTTTTTAAGTTATAAAATACATCAACTGTTTCAGAAGACCATAAGAGGTTGGTTTAACGTAAAAAAGTAAATACTCACAGACGTATGCTCTTTAAGGTTTTAGCGGGGGAAAATTAAGCGAAAGAAAGAAAGAAAGAAATGAAGCAATAGATCGAAGCACTGCTTCAATCTGCGAACCACTGCTTCGATTGGTTCAAGGTTCAAAGCAAAGTCGCGCTGCAGAAAAGTTGATTACAGACCCGCTGCAGGGTCTGTAATCAATGTAGAGAAATGATCATTATCCTGAAACACGCCCCCAAAACAACGGCCACTCTGAAGGACCAATAACAGAATCGTTAAGCAAAAAGCTTATTGATGTCGGTGGATCGAATCATTTCTTAACGATACCCGAAAGGAACCGGTTCTCGATACCCATCCCTACCCAATAATGCCGAGCTTAGACATTACATATATATATTATTATATAATATATATATTACTTAACATCCCACTTTAGTTATGCAGAATATGCAAATCAATAGTCCAGAACTCTATTAAAACTTAGGTCCATAGAAATACTGGTTTAAACGTTTTAGTTGTTAAAATCATCATCAAACATTATAAGTACTAGTAGTATAAAAAATGTCTTCAAAAGTGGACCTTTAATCAAGGGGTGTTGTGGAGGGCACATCCCCCAACAACACCCTCTTTCCATCTGGATGTGCTCCTGGTTTGCAGTCTGAGCAGCATCATCATAAATTTGTGTATTCATGTGGAAAGCGTGACCTGATTGAGAGGTAAGAAAGTTTTATAAGCACATTTTATGTTTCATCATCCTCATCATCCTAATTTATATAGCACCAAATCATAAAACTGCCTCAAGGCACTTCACACAAGTAAGGTCTAACCTTACCAACCCCCAGAGCAAGCACATAGATGACAGTGGTAAGGAAAAACTCCCTCATGATTTGAGAAAGAAACCTCAAGCAGACCAGACTCAAAGGAGTCACCTTCTACCGACACACTTGACAATACAAATATACAGGAAATTTTGGGAGTCTATGCTGGTGTCCAGGACAGGAGGCTGGCTGGGGGGGCGTTAGCGTTTGTTGTTATGTGTCACAGGTCTCCAAATGTGTTTTTACTTTAACCACAGAGAGGACACTCACAGAGACTGAGCAGACCTTTAAAGAAAAGAAAAAAGTCAATCCCTTCAGTTGCTCCCTTGTTTTCACATGAGGTCGCCACAGCAGAACCAAGTTGGATCTGCATGTTGATTTGGCACAAATTTTTACACCGGACACCCTTTTTGATGCAACTCCATATTACATGGAGAAAAGTGACAGGGGTGGGGTTTGAACAGGGAGCCTTCCACACTGAAACCAAGCACACTAACCATCTAGCCACCAGCCCTGCACTTGACTTTGAAAGAAAAGAGAAGTTTAAAAATACATTTGTAAAGCTCTGCACTTTGCTCGGTGTGTCGGTCGTCACCACGCTGTGAGACACAAACACACTAGTGTGTCTTAACTGACAGAGTGGCGTCAACTCAGAACATGGTGCCATTTTGGTTCCAACACGTGCTGAACTACTGAATGAACCTTTTATGTTTTCAACATTTTTTTTTAAAGTCATTTAACCACATACAGCAGATGCTATCAAAATGAATATCAAAATAGTTAAGCTATCAAATTTCCATAAATTTACCATTTATGATGATTTATTTAATTAATTTAAAGCCTGATTTATGCAGCTGCACAGCTGTAACTCCGTGTCATACAATGACGTACGTGACTTTTAAAATTCTCTGTCTCTGGATTAAGCTTTATTCTGGACTAATTTGAACCTCAACAAGCTTTTCTTTCTACAGTCATCACCTCCAATTCAAAGGTAAGCTGTACAATTTCCTCTTTTCCTGACTTTGTGCTGCAGATGTGCAGACTTTTCTGATCCATTTGTAATCAGCGTGTGTACCGCATTAAAATATGATGGCAGACGAAGGTGTAAAAGCAGAAAAGTGTCAAATCACAGCTTTTTGTGTCTGATTTAACAGGTGCACTTCAGGCTGTGGGTCCAACTGAGCAGTGTGAAAAAATAAACGTTCTGACTTTTAATCACAAATGACTCCGGTCCCACTTTACTCGAATCGAGTCTCATTGCTGAACTTTAATTTGTACCTCTGTTACTTTGCACGTCCAGACTACTCAGGGTTTTTAATGGAAATACATTGTTAGCGGACGGGACATTTTATCCGATGTGAGTGAAAAATCTGTAATAGAAAATCCATTATACATATTGTCTATTACATGGAAAACAACACAAAAACAGTGGGACTCTTTTTGTCTGGTAACTGCGAATATCCAGTTTATACAATGACGGTTTAGGTGAGTTTTACTGTACATGGGACTGAACAATGAATTTACCTGTCAAAACTTTGACAATGAAGTCACTTCCATCCCACACAGCTGACTTTATTTTCCCAAATTTTTCTTCTGTTCAGATCTGAAGGGAATCTGTACATTTTGAAGCCCTTGCTATGTCTATTTGTGCATCCAAATACACAGCAACCCTGCATTTTCAGCGAATAAATAAATAAAATAGCTGGATTTACATGCCGACAGATTAATAGCGAACGCCATTTTGAAACCAAGATGGCACCATGAGTCAAGTGACTCTCCACCCCTCCCCCCGACTCGTCATGTCACCACTCTCTCAATTAAGGCACTCTAACCTATTATAACCTATTAACCTATTCTGATTCAACAAAAATACATATTTTCAGGTACCATCTTGAAAGAGTGGCCACCACATTGAAAAATTTTAGTGGCTAACTGCTTTTTTGCAAAAAGTAGACCAAGAAGTACCATTGTGTCAGATTTGGCACTTTTATCACTAAATGTAAGGCTGTTGCACTAATATGCAAAGGAGGTTCAAAGAGGTTGAAGACTATAAAGAGGGTGCACCACCATGACACCCCCTGTTCACGGGACCCTAAGCATTCAAGTCCTAAACAACAAGCCTTTAGTTACCAGCGATGTCAAGGGCCTCCTCAATAAGAGAGCATTTAATGAGGGGGGCCAGACAGAACTGACACACTTGTAGGGGGAAACTCAAGGTTAAGTTGAAAGAGGCAAAAGAAGAAACCCAAAAGGAAGGCGGAGCAGAGGCTACAAGAGAACAACATGAGGGAGGTCTGGGACAGTATGAAAACCATTACCTACTGTAAGAAGAGCAGTAGCACCTTGGAAGGGGATGCAGTGAGAGCAAACCAGTTCAACCACTTCTACAACACATTTGATAGCCCTGCTTCTGTGTGTTAGTGTCTGCCCAATCCCCATCCCTGCACCTCCTCCACTGGCTGCTCTTATCTGTTAACTGCACGTTGCAGCCCCAACTTACTACTCACAGATGTACACCTCCCCACTGCTGCTATCACTGACAGTGTGGCCCCACTCGTACCAACAACCAGTCTTCAGCCACGGTCCACTGAAGCACCCCTCACCCAGTTGACGACCAAGGACAGACAGACACCCCCTCCCCCAATCATCACAGAGGATCAGGTCGGAGGACAGATGAAGCTGGGCAGACACTGTACAATATTTTCAATCGTTGTACTTGGCTCCAGCTCAAACTGTGCGAGAAAACCACAGGGTGTAAAAGTTCAGAGCACATGATTTATGTTCTCACACTATACGGCCCGATGCTCTGATGCGATCTGACTACTCACATTGTACGTTCAAAAACCACACGTCGGATTCGTGTTTCCAGAAGCAAAATGTAAACAGAAGCTTTTTTCTTTTTTCAAGCTTTATTTACATTTCTTATTTTTACAAAAACTCTGGATGCGAGACATCAAAGTTTTAACAAAAAAAAAATACAAGACTTTACATGAGGTGAATAATAAGGGGGAAAAAAGAAACAGAAACTGCTTTCCCAAAGAGATGATCACTGTTTATGCTCTCTCCAATTCCGCATCAGTGTTTGCACATGCACAGTGCAAGAGGTTGAATGCTTGTAGCGCTGCTTCAACAGCATGATACCCTCACAACGGCTGACCAGAATATCAAACAGGTTTGATTTTCATCTGACCATACGATTCCCGATCGGGAGGTGGTCGTGAGAGGTTAAACGCAACTCGTTACTCCATGTATACTGCACGATGCAGGACGCACAATTAAGCTGAAACTCGGCGCGATCCAAAAAATTCTCGCACAAGTGAAAAATCGGCTGAAAAAGGGCCAAGACTCGCACAGTGTAAGCCCAGCTTGAGGAGGCTACGCCCTGACAGAGTGTGTCCAAGACTGCTCAAAGCCTGCGCTGAGGAACTGGGGGGAGCCAGGTTCCAGCACCGGAAAACATCCTGCCTCATCCCTCTTCCAAAGAAGCCACACCCCAGTGAGCTGAATGACTTTAGGCCATTTCATACACAATACAGACCATGGAACGACTGCTACACGTGCAGTGCAGTTTTCAATTTGATTGGAGCATTTTTGATTTTGACCCCTGTGTAATTCTTCAATTGACCTCTATCTGGCCGCCTATTGAAAATTCATGTGGCTAGTCGTCTTTTTTTTCCCCCAAAAGAGTAGTATCTAAGGAGTATTTGTGCCCACATTGGTGCTTGCATCACCATTTGCAGGATTGTTTCAGTTATCTGCTGCACTACTGGGAGCCTACACAGACACACCAAATGTTCTGCACCATACTGCGTTCCGAAATTTACTTCAGGTTTTACGCTAAAATACAAAAGATGATGTAACAATGTCCGAACAGGCCAAATACTCCTCACCATGTGCACGTAAACACTGACCTGTAGTCATCAAATGTGAAGCAGTCCTTCAGGGGCAGTTTGCTGGCAGCAGGATGAGTCTGGGGATGGAGGAAGATGTGGACAGGAGAAAGGAAGAGAAGGGGGAAGGAAAAAACAAAAAAAACAAATCAGTATGAGGAATTTCATTATGCAGGCATGCTGGAGGGGGGCTGTCTGACAGCGACGCCTAACAAGAAGGACTGGGAGTAGGGGGCCACCGCTGGGGCGGCCGTGTGTGTGAATGTGTGGTCCGTTAGTGCAGTGTGACACTCAGCCCCCTACATACATCACTGTCAACTTAATTTGTTGTGGCCAGCAGCCGTCATAAATCTGCCTCATCAATTTGGGCCTGAAACAGCGTGCATGTGTGTCCGCTGGTGCCACCAGTTCCTGCATTTAAAGCCACAGCCGCCACCTTCGAGGCCCATTTGCAAACTGTCCTGAGCTTAAACAGGAGATAGGGGAGAGAGGAAAGGACAGAGAGGGCGACAAAGAAACAAAGAGAGGTGTTCAGTGGACTGCAAAATGAAAAGGAGACAGAAGGAAACTCAGAAAGTGCTTATTAAAGTGTATACCTCTACCCAATATCACAGCATGCCATCAGGCAATAACAGGGATTTTAATTAATGACCAACCTCTGCTTTCCACTCCAGTTCTAGTCTGTTCAGAGTTTACAGAATACTAGCAGATTAGCTCAAAACCCAGCATTAAATTGATTTTTATATTTTCTGACACTGAAGCCAAAACCCAGTGAATACGGCAGTTGCTTTCTTGGCATTCTTTGAACTGGACCTAATAAAACATCAGCAAAACAAATCAAAAGACACATATACACACACACACACACACACACAGTTTCAGTGTGAGAAAGTGGAGGATGAGAGGATAAGGGTGCAATGGAACCATCATGGGACACACAACTTAATTTCCTTTCTTTGGGTCACTATGTAATTCAAAGTGATACATTGAGAAGCAGCACTATTTTTGGGCTGGTACTCCAGAGAGGATGAGCGTACAGTGAGGTGGGCACATTAGGCTGTTTGCTGCTGCTGGAGGGTGGTGTTCCACTTTGTTAGTCTCTGAAGGTTGCGTACCTTGTAAGCGATTGTATCTGCTGTATTCCCAGAATACTTCACCTTCATCTTTCCCAGGAGAACATAAAAACCAGAATGCATTGAAGAGTATTAGGGCTCAATACTGTTTTTCAAAAATCGAATTGGTCGCTCGATACTAGATATGTATCACAATATAGATACATTTATGTGCTTAATACTGCATAAATACATTTTATTTAATACATTCACAGATTGTGTTGTATGGTGTTAGTGTGTAACCCAGTTCTTTAATACTTCAGTTATACCAATTAATGTGTATGGTATTAGTCTTTTGTTTTGCACATTTTCACCTGTTTTTTCAACCCTATCCCAAATGGACTTCAAAACCTACATTTGCTAAGATTACTAACCCCAAGAGCCTTAATCCTTTAAAGGGCCTTTCAGATCACATGCATGGCGTGCTCAAGTTTCTGCGTGAACGCACATAGAGGGTGGGGTTTTCTACATCACTATGTTTCTGTTCTGGAGGCTGAACAAGTCTGAAAGTTGCCATGTTTGTGTGTTCCCCCCAAAAATTAAATAAAAAGCGAAGCAGTCTGTCTGTGAATCACAACCACAAAGCAGCAAAAAGCAGAAGGAGGAGTGACTGACATCATCCTGCTGAGGAGCTTTTTCCTCAGCGACTGGTCATCAGTGAGGCTGGGTGCAGCCGAAGCCGCAGGCCACAGCTGAAACAGCCGGTGTGATCAAGCAGACACACTCGGTCCAAAATTCTTCACTTTTGGACATAAACACACACCCAGTCTGAGTAACGTAGCTTCTGCAAATTTGTCTGAATGGCATTGAATGACGCTCTTCTAATTAAAACAAGGTTGTAATTGTCTTTCATTTCTGTTACCTGTGTATCACTTCGTTTAGTTTTTAAGTGCAACAGCTACGAATTTTCATCTCATTTTACTCACGTGAATAGCATCTCATTAGCGCTTAGCTTGTGCATGCTTTTGCTACACGTTTAGGTTCTCTTGGTACACACTTTACATTAATCTTGCACGATACAGACAGAAAGGCTGTGTCCATAAGTTAGAGCAGCTTCTTGGCTTAGACCTTAGTGTCGGGCCGGCTCGTGCGTCCGTTAGCATTGGCTTTGCTCTGCTGGCTAAAGATGGCTGTGTTCTGACTATTGTTAGGTGGACCGCATTGAGTTTGACGTCAAGTGGCACTGCGTGCTCACGGTAGAGCGTTACACAAGCTCTGTTGTGCCGCACCAGTTGCATCAAGCTTCTCACTGAAAATAATGGGTTTTAGAGTGATACACGCTGCATTTGTGCACTCAGTGTGAAAGGCCCATAAGCTTAATCAGCCCTTCAGCATAGGTAGTTTTTTTTTTTTTTTTTTTTTTTTTTTTATATATAAACTTGCCTCCTCCGCACGTCTGTCTCAATGTCTCAATGTGCCGAAAAAGTGCTTATGTCCACATCTTCCGCAATTCCTGTGCTAGTCAGAGGATGTCCCGGATAAAACACAGCGTCCAGTTTGGAAATGAACGGCACATTCCACTGTTACAGGAGTTTTTGTCATGGAAAGAGGAGCGGAGGAATTCCGCGCGTCGCGGCGGTGCTGCATGGCACAAAGCAATGCCGTGATGAAGCCTCACAGGACATGTTCTGGCATGTCCAGGCTCATCCACAATTTCTCAGTTAGTCACACGACTGAAAACCCACCGACAGCCATCTGAAAGCCATCTCAAAGCAGTCCTGTGAGACCAACACGGAGGGGGTTTTGTGACTCACCATGAGCGGCACGGTGGCGCATCCGTCCGCTTTTCTTTACATGAAAAAAACTCCTGTAACAGTGGAATGTGCTGAAAAAGTACTGATGTCCACGTCTCCTGCCATTTTTGTGTAAGTCAGACGACGTCCCGGATCAACAAAGCCTTCACGTTGGAAATGATCTGGTTGTTTCAGCGGGGTTTCAGCCTGTCGATTGGCGCTCAGAGCGCGGCACGCTCTCAGCAGCTGTGGGCGGTCTTTAAACCAGCTGGAGCACTCCTTAATCTGTAATCCCCATAAAATCGTCTCTCAGCCATTTGAATTTTCCGAATGGTGTCCATCTGGAGGTCTCTCAGTTTCTGGAAAAAAAATTGATGCAGCAACGCTCCAAATTGTTTAGACATTTATTCGCAATAAAAATTCCACGAGAGGGGTGGACCACTGCGCACACAAAGCCTGCTCACAGGCGAATGACGCAACGAACAGGCATGAAAAAACTCACGCATGCGCACGAAGGTTCAAGCTTGGCTGATGCAATCACACGATTCAAATCCATATGGTTTTTGAAAAAAAACAAAAAGGTCGGATACTTTTCTAACAGACCTCGTATTATGTACAGAGAAGAGAAATGTTGACATTCATTTACAGTTTGCCTGTAGAGCCTGCAGTGGATGGACACATGGGTGTAAAACTGAGCTGTGTCTATGCCCGCAGAGCACTGTGTGCTGAGCTCTTGATGCATTAGCATCTGCAGACAAGGGTCATCCATCATGTGCCACAGTGGAGCACGCATGTCTTAAAAGTGGCTGAAGGTTTGGGATAGACTTGGGAGATGGAGGCAAAACTAAAGAGAGAAAAGAGTAAAGCAGAATCTTCTCAGTCAGTGACTAGAACAAGTCAACATACAGCACTACTGCTAAATCAGTAAAGTGTAACACTAAACCAAGGTCCAAAATGCCTATTAAAAATAAGCCTTTCCAGGTCTAGCAACTTCTCCCCCTTTAGCTAATCATTTGCCAGTGATAATCGCCGTGGTCTTACAAAAGTGTGCATTTACCATTAACACTTTCATAAAGTCAAATAACACAGTATGCAATCTCTGAAGATAAACTGATGTGTATGCCTCATTTCTGCAAACTGTTTTTCTTAGAGAGCATAAGAAGAGGCCAAACAAAGATTCATGGCAAAGAAACACTGTTTAAGATGCATATGGGAGAAAATAAGTATCCTTCACCGATCCAAATATGTGATTTAGCATTATTTTACTCACACTTAAAATAAAAATTGTGCAGAGATGCTCATAAAGCTTTGAATCTCTGCTTGGGAAAATGGAGAAAAAAAAAAGGCCTCCATTTATAAAAACACATGATTTTATAATGCTTTTGGGTAAAGGAGGTAAGGGTTGCAGCCAGGGCTTTGAACCAGAATTTTTCTGTCCCCAAACTGGTTCATTCTGAACAGAAAAAGTATTTTAATGTTTCCGGTTTAAGGTTCCAATCAAAAATTGACATTCCTGAACCGGCTAGAACAAAAGAATACTGTTCCAGAACCAGTTAATAACATTCCATGTCAGCTGTGGGACACTGAAAACACTGCATATGCCAGACCTACGCTGTAACGCCCCACACAAAAAAACAAAACAAAAAAAAAACACAGACAATAGAGCATACTGTAGCAGGCAGCAGAAGCTAGAACTTTCAAAAGGGGACACTGATTAAAATAAAGTCTTGAGAAAGAGGGTCTGCACTAATCATGTGAAATAGACTTATTTGTATATTTAAAGCAAAGCAGAGTGTTCGTGTATTTTTAAAAGACACAGTGGTGTGTTGCTTTCAGCCTCACAGAGAAGCCTGTGGTACCGAAATAATGGACCGTGTACAAACCCACTGACTGATTGGCTCAGCAGCTAACGCTCCAGTCCTCACATGAACAAAACCATAACAAGGCTGTATGAATGTTATTAATATGGCTACATACAAATAGCCAATTCCTAAAACCATTCACACAGTGAGAGAATATGAAGTCTTAATCTGACCTATTGCATCGTTTCAGTCGGATTCATCATCACAGCCTGGCGAGAAGACGTTCTTGTTTTTGAAGGTGACGTCTGGGAAATATTTTAATTCCTTATCGTGGAACTTACTGAAGAAACGCAGCGGGGGTTTTTTTGGTTTTGTTTTTTTTTTTAAGTCCCTCAATATTTGTCTGCTCCAGATGTGTTTCTCAGCCTGAACCAGAGAACTCCAGCACATTGTCCTGTCAACAACATCAACAAAAATACAAGTAATTTTAAACGCTGAAATACTTTCCCACCAGCGTTCAGCCATCTGATGTACCTTCGGCATTCTGCTCACAACAAAAATAAATCTAATTTGATAATACAAAAAAAAGTATAATAATGAACCAAATAAATGTAGTGTTTTTAAAGAAGTTAGTCGATGTTTGTCTGCTCCAGGTGCGTTTCTCAGTGTGAAACACAGGTCCGCCAACAACATCCAAAATAATCAGAAGCGAACCTCACCAGATCGTCGTCTGTCAAGTTTATTGGAGATTTGCAAACCGACATGGTGCATTACCACCAGCGACTGTTTGGGTGTATAGCATAAATGGAGTCTCACGTCCTTACCGGGTCATTGTAAACAGAAATCTTTTCAAAAACAACAACAAAAAAAAAACTTAACTGGTTACCATTATTTTAAATAAACTGTTCCATTTGGGAATATAAAAAATATAAAGTTTCTGCTTTCATTTTTGTTCCTAGCAAAATACCAAAAGTTTCTGGTTTTTGTTTTGTGAACCGGTTCAAAGCCTTAGTTGCAGCAAAGGATGTCAAATTTTGCAGAAGCCCAAAGAATGATACCAAGGCTTCTGGAGTACAAGTCTGGATCCAGTTACTCCTTTGTCACTATCCTAAACCAATTCATGAACCATTATACAAGCCACCGCATCCTGCAAACTTTTACAAGCTTACCATTGACAAGTGATGCTTTTCTACAGAAAGCTTTTACAAAGAACAGTTCAGTGATTTTCACCTTTTGACCCCAAAAATCAACAGAAATCTTGGTGTCACTATGCCTAATATGCATACCAAGTTTGGTGATAATCAGGCAGCAAAAAATATATTCCACTTGTGATTTTTTACCAAGTAAGCGACAGTGATATCGACCTTTAACCCCCAAATCAATCAGCTTCTTGGGGTCACCAAGTGTAATGCATATGCCAGGTCTGGCCAGAACTAAACCAGTACGAATGAAATAAACTCGCTCACAACTGAAATGTTGCATGACTGGTGATGTATTGACCACCAACTGTGTCGTGGTAAAAGTGTCAGAGGCTTGAGATCATACAGACTTTAGAAAATTTAAGGAAGAGGCCTAAACTAACATGAATTCATGACATTTGATTCTAAAGCTCTAGGAGCAGGACGTTCAGTGAGCTGGAAATTAACCTACCATTCATCTGCATTGTCCCAGTCCATCCAGTTGGAAAACAGATCCCGGTCTTTGCTAGGGATGTAACCTGTGATGGACTGGTGTTCCCACCATGGGGAGTCAGACTGTCATCTGCTCCACACTACCGTATCTGGAATAAGCATCTGTGCTAGCGGTCCTCGGGCCTGCACAGGACTTAAGTTCTACAAAGAATCAACTCAACTGCAGAACTGATGAATTCATTTGAGGCACCAGACACAGGATGAAGCCAATAATACAAAATTGACAAAAATCAGCCAATAGCTTTCGTCTTGTTGATGAACTGCAAATTTGTCGAGCTTTGCATTTAATTTACATTTTAACAAACCAAAGAGTTTGATCAAATGAAACATGCAGTACAGGAAAAATTAGTTTGAACGTTTTAGCCAATGTGCATATGTTGATATCAACTATACTCTTGTCCATCAAGACCCAAATTTTCACCATGTTTCATCAAGAGAAGACAAAAACTTGGAAGCTATTCCAGAGTATGCCCAACGTTTTCAACAAGTGTTATTATAGGTAGTGATATTAACTTGCCTCATCTTTCAACTTGCCCTCTTAAAAAGTTTAATTTCTTCTATTCCAGGTCAGAATCAACATTCTCTAAAGGTTTGGCCTAAATGGATTCATTATGTTGAGTCAGCCTGCTAACAATCAAACAAGCATAACATCCTTGGCAGCAGTAATAATGAACAGACAAAACCAAACCTGCCTCTTTGCATAATCAAGCAGATTACCCGCTGGCACCCAAACACTGCAGGAATAAATAATAACCTACATTATGCTATGTTTTCAGAGTATTACTAGTTTCTGCATCTGTCACTATACATCAACAGACATATTCTCTGTGGCTTGTACATCCAGCACACCGGAGGGAGGACAAGGGAGGGGTGGGAGCAGGGGAGGGGGGGGAGAGGGAGAGGGAGAGAGGAGAGAGAGAGAGGGAGAGAGGAGAGAGAGAGGAGAGAGAGAGGAGAGAGAGAGAGAGAGAGAGAGAGAGAGAGAGAGAGAGAGAGAGAGAGAGAGAGAGAGAGAGAGAGAGAGAGAGAGAGAGAGAGCGCGTGTAGTTTTTGAGGAAGGTACATTAAGGTCAATTCAATTCAAAGCCAATGTGACAAGCTAATTTTCCAGTCCGGTCATCTGAGGAGGGAGGGGGACAACGAGAGAAATCCACAAGGTGTGTGTGCACACTAAGAACAGAGATGTATTGATGAGGTGGATGGGATGCGCGCACACACACACACTACCTCATCTACAATGCCGAGCTGAGAGGGCACCACACACCCAAACGACATTCACACCACGTGTCCGTCAGCTGTCTTACTCATGTCTGTGTCAGATATGGCACAGCTGTCTGCTCTTTTTAAAAATTAAAAAATATATATATATTAATTTATTTTTGCTGGAACCATTATGAGATAAACATTTGCACAACTTTTACCACTAATTAACATTAAAACGGAGTGGCTCAGTTGAAGAAACTGGTTGCTGACAAAACCACTGCTGGTGGGGTGATCCCAAGCATCTCTGCACCTGCGTTTTCAATTCAATTTATTAAACTTATAGAGCACCAAATCATGAGCACCATTTCAAAGCGCTTCACATAAAAACAATAAAAACCAAAATCAAATACCATGATGAAATGGTTAAAAACATGATTAAAAAAGTTAAAAAGGTTAAAAAAAAGAAAAGCATAGTAAACAATATATTAATCATACAAATGTGTCTTCAGATGCAACTTAAAAGTTTCCACAGAGTCTGACTGCCTCACTAAACAGGGAGATCATTCCACAGGACCGGGGTACGATAGGAAAAACCTCTATATCCCACAGACTTTTTATTCACCCTAGGGACACAGAGCAATCCTGCGTCCTTTGAGCGCAGAGACTGGGCCGTTACGTAGGGTTCAAGTAGATCTGCCAATTAGGGTGGTGCCGGTCTGTGAAAAACTTTATAGGCCAGTAGCAGGACCTTAAAATCTGATCTGATCAGTGAAGAGACACCAAAATGGGAGTAATGTAGTCAAACCTGCTTTGTGTCAAGAGTCTGGAAGCAGCGTTTTGAACCAATTGAAGACCCGTGATTCTGGGCTGCGGCAACCCAGAAAATAAAACAATCCAATTATCCAACCTAGAGGAAACAAATGCATGCATCAGGGTCTCAATGTCATCCATAGACAGGATAGAACGGTTCTTCACTATATTTCGCAGATGGAAGAAAGCCGTCCTCGTGACGTCTTTAAGGTGGAGGTCAAAGGACGACATCGGATCAAAGATTACCACAAGGTTCCTCACTTTGTCCGTATGATGAACACACGAACCTAAACTAAGCGCTAGCTGGTCAAACCGATGCCGATGTCTCGCTGAACCAAGAACCATCACTTCAGTCTCAGAGTTCAAAAGCAGCAAATTACTAGATATCCAGCTTCTCACTGAAGAAAGGCAATCCTCTAGGGATTTTATATGAATAAGATTACCAGCAGTTATCGGCATTTACAAATCAAGTATCTTCAGCATAGCAATGAAAGCCAATCCCAAAATGCCGCAGTATACGCCCAAGGGGTGCTACATACAGGGAGAAAAGCAGGGGGCCCAGAACAGATTCCTGTGGAACCGCAAATTTCATATCACTAAGATGAGAAGTAGTGTTATTGTACAAAACACAATGAGAACGACTGGACAGGTATGATGTCAACCACGCAAGGTCATTTCCAGTAATGACAAAATGATAAAAACAATATTGGCCTATAATTTTTCGATACACAAGAATAGATTTCTTAAGTAACTGTTTAATCACTGCAGATTTAAAGCAAATAGCAACAGATCCGGAAGTTATAATATTAAATCTTATCAAGTGTAGTTTTGAGCGCTGAATTTAAGCTATCCACAAGGCTGTCCACTGATTGAGCATTCGAAACATGAAGTTAAAATTTCAGGCAGTCTAGCTTCGAGTTCAGTCGTAGTTGAGGGTTTATAATGCGTTGCCGCAGTAATTGTTGCTTCACTAAACATGGCAATGTAAATGTAAACCTAACAAGTGAGTGGTCAGAGACCACCGATGCAACAGGCAAGATGTCGATATTTGTGACAGCAAGGCCACGTACAAGAACCAAATCTAGGGTATTTCCACTAATGTGCGTCGAGTCCTGAATGCATTGCTAGAATCCTAATGCATCCACAAGTTCCATAAATGATTTGCAAAGGGGATCAAAGGGCTTATTTATATGAATGTTAAAGTCACCAATAATCAAAATGTTATCTGCACTAGCTGACAAGCTGGATACGAACGCACCAAATTCATCTCAAAAATCAGCATATGGGACAGGAGGCCTATAAACAGTGACAAAGTAACATGACTGATTTCCATACTTCTGACCCTCACAATACGTAGCATCGTAGGCACAGCGGAGGATCAAATGCTCAAACGAATTATATTTATGACCCCCAACAGCTAATAACGTAAACCCAGATTTATCGGAAAAAAAAAAAAAAAAAAAATTGATTCACGTCTGAATCGCGATTATTACGATTCTGAATCTATCCAAAATGTCCAAGAATCGATTTCTAAAAAGCATTTTATTAAACATTTCCTTGCTTACTCGCTGCGTGTACTGTTTGTCAGGCAACAGCTTCCGTACTACAGCGTCTCCGCGAGGGGCGGGGGGGTCCGGCGTGCTTCAAACATTTGTGAGCTGAAGCTTAGCATGGCGGATGAAGAGCTAATTCAGCCAGCACCGTCTTTGCTGAAGGCAAATGTTTGGGCGCATTTTGGATTTTATTATTTGCTGCGTAAGAAGGAGCTTGACATGACTTATGCAGTGTGCAAAATCTGCAAAATGAAAGTTAAGTACTTCGGAAACACTTCAAATCCACAAGCCCACATGCTACGTCATCACCCGGAGCTAAAAGGAGCGGAGCAGCGGTCTCTGCCGACTACTGACCAGCGCTTCGCTAAACTGCCAGTCAACTCCGAAAGAGCAAAGCAGATAAGTAAATTTACATCTTTAGAATCACTTGATTAACCTTGTAAAGCTGCATTTTCTTAAACATTTTTTAAGTAATATAACTATTTCTCAGAGCTCTTTGAATCGAAAATCGATTATGAATCAAATCGTCACCCCAAGAATCGGAATCGAATTGAATCATGAGTTGTTGTACGATTCACATCCCTAGCAGCTGGTGCAAATCAATCCGCCAAAGATGTGTTTTATATGCACATCAGCTTTTGGTCAAATCCATAACGGTGTGACAGTCTCATTACTTTATCTTCCTTAACCACATGATTTTAGATATTATATCCCAAACACATGGCAACACAATCAACACAAGATTCCCCACAAATTCTCATAGAATTGTCAATTCTCTATGGCCAGTTAGACAGTTCTCCAAAAATCAGTTCTATGTAGAAACTGGATAATTACAGTTGCAAGTGGTTGCTACCATGGCAACCAGCATGTTCGGCCATGTTTGAGTGCTGTACGGCAGCCAATGTGGGCTTGTCCTGGGAAAGTGTGTCATGCTTAAACAGAGCTCAAAATGTGTTCAGCGGAACCAAGGACCTACATGCACACAGAGACATGTAAGGATATTCACACCAGCACTGCTGAAAACAGAACAGTCAGGCCAAACGTCCATCCATCAAGGAGCCCAGCCCTTCACATATACAACCACAGCTCACTATTCTGCTAGATGGCTGGAGAATAACAGTCATAAGAGAGACCAAAAATTTAACATGCCAAAGAAATGCGCCACATTTGTCCTATAGATTCCTATGAAACCTTAAGTACTACCCATCCATTTTCCAAAGCTACACATTTCAGTTCAGGGCTGGAGCCTATCCCAGTGGTCACTGGGCAAGAGGCAGTGTTCACCCTAGATAGGTAGCTAGGCTGTTGCAAGGCCACATATAGACAACCACAGAGCCATCAACTCCCCCAGCCTGCATGCCTTTGGAGGTTTGGAGGATGTCTGAGCACCTGGAGGGAAGCCACACAAACACTGAGAACATGCAGACTCTCCACAGACAGGACCAGGCCAGTCGTGAACCTGGGACCTTCTCAATGTGAGGGAGGCAGCATTGCTAACCACTAATCCACCGTGTCAACCATTTTCAATACTTCATTTTTTCCTCCATATTAAAAAGATTCAGAATACGTGTTGTGCACCACAAACCCTCCACAGCACTGCCAGAAATTATAGTCAAAATACATGATTCAAGTCTTCCTTTGATGTACAGAAAGACTCCATGCCATTTAGAACACAACACTGACACCTGGTGGTGCCTACTGAATTCTGACTGCAATGACATTTTCAAAGAGGACGGTTGAAGAATTCCTTTAAAATGAATAAAAACATGAAATTAATATTGCAATAAAATCAGAAATAAGATATACACAACGTGCCATCTGTTAGAAATAATTCAGCTACAGTGTGTAAGACTTCTTATCAACAGTCAACCCATTCATTTCTCCTACCTATATATCATCTAATTAAGAGAAACATCACGCGGCAGACACTGATTTATCAGACTTTCCACTTCTTTGATACACCAAGAAGACAACGACTTCTGAGAGAATGATTGTGACGAGTTCTGATCAAAGCTGATCTGTAGAGCAAACTTTCGCTTTACTATGCTTCAGATTAATAACCGCAAATTAGCATATTTTACGATTACCATCCCTATCTGTGCTGTTGGCACATGAACTAATATTTCATCATATACCATTATCCGACTGCCTCTGCATCTCATCCACTTCTTACTGGCACATTACAGTGGGCTCAAAAATTTGATCGTCTGAAAGTTCACAAATGTAATGTCAGCCCAAACAGACTGTTGTAATGAGATACTGTGCATAACCTTAGGATGTGTAATGTGATTTGGGTTTAGTATAGACATCTTTTCTAAAAGCAGATCACTGAAAATAAAAGTCTAACAGACCAGTGATCTGCTGTGAAGTGTTTAAAAAGGTTTATTTCACACGGTAGTTACAAAGGCACTGGATAAACAAAAACCAGTAAGACCACTGGTTTAATTCCCACTTCTGTGGCAACTCCGTGCTCTTTGATTAAATAAGAGGTAAAACACAGAAGCACACCTTGAGACAACTAAAATAGAAGTAGACAATCTTTAGAATCATGCACACCAATATTGCATGTGGAGATGGAGTAGAGTTTTGATAAGATTTAGACTAAACTTAGAATGTCTTTAACTGGCCCTCAAATGTTTTATTTTTATTCATTGTTGGGTTTTTTGTTGGGGGGGGGGGGGGGGGGGGGTCAAAATTTGGGCCCAGTGCTGATATATAAAAGTGACATTGCCCAGTGGTTATAATTTTGCCTCTGTACAGCACCACAACAGAGATCAAATGAAACTATTAAGATGTGCTTGCACAGGAGACTTTTAGCTTTAATTCATGGGGATTAACAAAAACATTCCATTTACCATGCAGAAATTACAGCAATTTTATACAGTCCTTCCATTTTCAAAGACTAAGTAATTGAACAAAATATTCTTTTGTTTGATAGAGAATTGTACTCTGGTCACAAGCCCACTGCACCAACCTCGAGTGACCACTCAGGGAAGCCACCAAGACACCTCTGGCATTCAAACTACAGCTTACTAGAAAGCAGATGTGAGACTCAAGCCTGGATTTGATCAGTTCTCTTGCATGAAACACTAATATGAAGTCATATATTACCTTTATAGTGGTCACATAACATTTAAACTCAAGTGACCTTGAAAAAGTTATAGCCAATTCATTCATTTTGGAGATGGTGCATTTCAAAATAACTGCAGAACAGGGGGATGATGACGATACGAGCTGCAGAACGGGCTGTAGTCTCCTGTGAGGTAAACATGATATACAAAGCTACATTTTTAGTTCCTACACTGTGCCATGTTGAGTATGTATAGAATGCACCAGATTGAGAGCTGCTCCAAGTAGAACATTATTTACTGACCACAGAATTGATTTGGTTTGCTCAGAGAGATATGTGCGTGCAGAAGTCTGAATGAATTACCACAGTATGTGCTGCCAAAAGTTTGCTCACTCACACACACACACACACACACACACACACACACACACACACACACACACACGCACACACAGTCAAACCGTGGGATCAAATTATGTTGTGCGTACGCAATAGCATTTTAAGAGCTAAACTTTTAAGTTATTCCTCTGTACCGCTCAACCAGTACCTCGGCGGTCTGGTACTATAAGATGCGCTGCCGTTTCGTTATTTCTTTTGGCTGCTCTCATTTGGGGATTCAACAACACAAAGATGCATCGACAAATTAAAGATGGATGTCTGGTGGACTCTGACCACAGGCAAAGGTGATAAAGTGATCCCTGGAGACTATATAAAATACAGTGTGCACTGTGTACACTGTCAGTTATGAACAAAAACAGTCACTTCAATATCAAATTTGTCAAAGAGGCTAGCATTTAAATTTAAATTGTGTTTAAATAATGTTTAGTATATTTGCTGTGCCTAAAATATCTAAGAAATGGAAAACTGCTAATTAACCCAACTAATATTCATAATTCTGTAAAATATTCAAACCATGTCATACCATTAAAAAAAAAGAAAAAAAAATTTAAAAATCCAAGGCTTTGAACCAGTTCATGGAAGAAAAAACAAACTTTTGGTATTTTGCTAGGAATGAAAACAAAACGTTCCAGAACAAAACAGTTTATTTAAAATAATGGTAACCAGTTAATCCAGTTATTAGTTTTCAGTTTACAATGACCCACTGAGGATGTCAGACTCCATTAATGCTCGACATCCAAACAGATGGTGGCAGTAATACACCGTGTTGGTTTGCAAACTGCAAATAAAGGAAGAAGCAGCAGAAGCAGGAGGAGGACAACTCGGTGAGTTCACTTCTGCCTTATTTTGGATGTTGTTGGTGGGCAAAGCGCTGCCATCCCGTGTTATATGCCACGAAATACACCCAGAGCAGACAAACATTGACGGATGTCTTTAAAAAAACAAAAAAAACAAACTTCATTTATCCCGGTCATTATGCTTTTTTGTCTTTGTGGGTCAAATGGGATTTATTTTCATCAGGAGCAGAATGCTGAAGATACCAGATGCTGGCGGGAATATATTTCAATGTTTAAAATAACTTATTTCTCTTGTTGCTGGGACAAAGCGCAGGCATTCTCTGGTTTATGTTGAGAAACAGACCCAGAGCAGACAAACACTACAGGACTTCCTTTAAAATGCTGCGTTTCTTCAGGATATGCCACGATAAGGAAATAAAGTACATCCCAGATACATTCTTCCAAAACGAGAACATCTTCTCGTCAGGCTGTGATGACGAATCCAACTGAAATGATGCAACAGGCTGGATTTATACTTTATATTTACTCAGTGTGTAAATGGTTTTCGAAGCGGCTATTCGTATGTAGCCATATTACTAACATTTATAAATAGCATAGCCTTGTTATGGTTGTGGTCAGTCTTTAGGGTTACTGTTATGGTCTTGTGAGAACTGTAGCTTCTGCTGCTGAACAAATCAATGGGCTGCAGTGGGTTTGCGCTGGGTTCTCTGCAAATCTGAGGCAACGAAAAATACAACACACTGCTTCACAGTAAGTGTATTTCAGGTGATCAGCACAGACCCTCTTTCTCTTAAAAGCCTTTATTTTACTCAGTGTAGTATTTTGAGAAGTTCTAGCTTCTGCTGCCTGCTACAGTGCACTCTACTGTCTACTGCTTTTCATGGCAGTATTACAGTGTCACATACAGGTCTGGCATATACAATGTTTTAGTGTCCCACAGCTGACATGGAACATTATTAACCGGTTTGGGAACCTCAATTTTGGTGTGGAATCCAAAACCAGAAATGTTAAAATACCATTTTGTTTGGAACAAACCAGATGGGGGGAAAAAAAGGTTCAAAGCACTGCTTAAAATACATAACTGGTTTAAGTCAGTCTCTCAAACAATGGACTGTGAGGTTCCCCTAGTGGGCCGTGAGCATGAACATATTGGTAAAATATCACATTTTAAATTAGCACTAGTACAATTCCCGTAGGAAGTTTTTTTTACTTTTATGGGGAAGGGGCAAATATCACATTCACTGTAAAATAATAAAGAACAAATTAGGTGTTTTGTGTTCTTCAACACCAGTTTCTTTCAAAAATAAATATGGTTCAATATCACCCTCGTCTGGTAATGTCTGAGCACTGCAGGTTCCTCAGCAATCTATTTTTTGCTGCCACTGCCTCTGACAAATGTGGGAAACAAAGTTCAAAAGAGCATAGCACTCACTTTTCACAACACCTGCAGCACAATGCAAGATCATCTTAAATTCTGGAAGAATAATAATCTAGGACTGACCTCTTGCCACGTTTATGAACATGCTTGCATGACGTTTTATCTCAAGCTGAGAGAGCCAATACATATCCCTAAAATGTTCGATCAGGTTTTAGAAAACTCGTGTTGCAAACATGCCTAAGAAATAATCCACAAACCACCGGAGATACTTGCACAGCATGTTCTTGATTCCCAGTGTGTTCGGATTACGATTATGACCAGAACACATCAAGAGATCATATGCATCCTCAAAAACAGCAGCTAAATATTCTGGAGGACAACTAAAGCCTTTGAAGGGATGTGGAGTCCGAACATTTTTGTTTAGACTTTGAGATTACTGTATTGATTGTGTATCAGCTTACCCATTACAAAAGACTGACATTGAAATCCTGCAAATGGATTCATGTCACATCAAGTTTGCATTTATATTAGAATTGTGAAAAATGTGTCGTATTGTTCTGGTGGTGAGGACATTAATTAAAAAAAAAGTCATTACAGATCAGTTCCTGTGTTCACCAGTTTACAGTAAAATATTGTACTTTGGAGTAATACTCCATGTCAGCCTGAAAGGAACAACCAAATGAATGTTGACAGAACAGTCATTCATTTTCTATACCCACTTGCACCAATCAATGGGCGAGGGAGCCTAAAAAAGCAGTCATATGGTTTTTGTTAATTCAGACTAAGGTTGGCCATAAGAACACAATAGAATCAAGTCCTTGCAGTTTTTTTTTTTTTTATCTCCACGAGGTCGATTAGCCTGATAAAGTAGCCACTCTGTTATTCAGCAACATTTTTATTCATCAAATAGTTACTGTATAGTGAAGTAATATCATTTACACGCTTCTTTTCCAATCATTTTGTTGCACCTTCTATTACAGGAAGACCAAATACTGAATTAACATTGATATAATTTACTGCTTCAGGGAAATTATGCTGTTTCAAAGTATTTTAATCTTCCACTTTTTTTTAGATTTCATGAGGCTTTGATGTTCCCTACAATTTATAGGAAGGAAAAGCTACTGCAAGTGTCATTTTAAAGACAATCTACTACAACTACATTATCAATCACACTATCTTCCCCGCCACATTTTTGCTTCGTTGGTGATGGGGAATCCTGCACCTTTGCCTTCTTGTGATAACTATTAATTATAATCCTCCATTTTACAAGCGATACTTTTCTCCGGAAGGCTTCAGTGATTTTGAGCTCTGCCCTTGTGACCACAAATCAATGTTTCTTTCTCATTATACATAGACACACCAGACTATAAGTTGCACCTTATGAGTCCTTCACTTTGAGGTTTTGTGCACTTTTTATAATTAGCATTTATCCTTTTTTATTGGAGTTTATTTTGTTTTGTGCCTTGACTCCTGGGAAAATCCTATATAAATAGTCAGAATTAATATTATTAAAAACAAACCTGTCATTTTTCGGTATATAAAAATCGCATTGGAGTATACCAACATTTCTCGAGAATGTGTGACATTTTGACTCGCTTGGTGCAAAGTTGAGAAATACAACCCCTGGCAATAATTATCGAATCACTGGCCTCGGAGGATGTTCATTCAGTTGTTTAATTTTGTAGAAAAAAGCAGATCACAGACATGACACAAAACTAAAGTCATTTCAAATGGCAACTTCCTGGCTTTAAGAAACACTATAAGAAATCAGGAAAAATAATTGTGGCAGTCAGTAACGGTTACTTTTTTAGACCAAGCAGAGGGAAAAAAATATGGAATCACTCAATTCTGAGGAATAAATTATGGAATCACCCTGTAACTTTTCATCCCCAAAACTAACACCTGCATCAAATCAGATCTGCTCGTTAGTCTGCATCTAAAAAGGAGTGATCACACCTTGGAGAGCTGTTGCACCAAGTGGACTGACATGAATCATGGCTCCAACACGAGAGATGTCAATTGAAACAAAGGAGAGGATTATCAAACTCTTAAAAGAGGGTAAATTATCATGCAATGTTGCAAAAGATGTTGGTTGTTCACAGTCAGCTGTGTCTAAACTCTGGACCAAATACAAACATGGGAAGGTTGTTAAAGGCAAACATACTGGTAGACCAAGGAAGACAAAGTGTCAAGACAGAAAACTTAAAGCAATATGTCTCAAAAATAGAAAATGCACAACAAAACAAATGAGGAATGAATGGGAGGAAACTGGAGTCAACGTCTGTGACTGAACTGTAAGAAACCGCCTAAAGGAAATGGGCTTTACATACAGAAAAGCTAAACGAAAGCCATCATTAACACCTAAACAGAAAAAAACAAGGTTACAATGGGCTAAGGAAAAGCAATCGTGGACTGTGGATGACTGGATGAAAGTCATATTCAGTGATGAATCTCGAATCTGCATTGGGCAAGGTGATGATGCTGGAACTTTTGTTTGGTGCCGTTCCAATGAGATTTATAAAGATGACTGCCTGAAGAGAACATGTAAATTTCCACAGTCATTGATGATATGGGGCTGCATGTCAGGTAAAGGCACTGGGGAGATGGCTGTCATTACATCATCAATAAATGCACAAGTTTACGTTGATATTTTGGACACTTTTCTTATCCCATCAATTGAAAGGATGTTTGGGGATGATGAAGTCATTTTTCAAGATGATAATGCATCTTGCCATAGAGTAAAAACTGTGAAAACATTCCTTGCAAAAAGACACATAGGGTCAATGTCATGGCCTGCAAATAGTCCGGATTTTAATCCAATTGAAAATCTTTGGTGCAAGTTGAAGAAAATGGTCCATGATAAGGCTCCAACCTGCAAAGCTGATCTGGCAACAGCAATATGAGAAAGTTGGAGCCAGACTGATGAAGAGTACTGTTAGTCACTCATTAAGTCCATGCCTCAGAGACTGCAAGCTGTTATAAAAGCCAGAGGTGGTGCAACAAAATACTAGTGATGTGTTGGAGCGTTCTTTTGTTTTTCATGATTCCACAATTTTTTCCTCGGAATTGAGTGATTCCATATTTTTTTCCCTCTGCTTGGTCTAAAAAAGTAACCGTTACTGACTGCCACAATTTTTTTTTCCTGATTTTTTATAGTGTTTCTTAAAGCCAGAAAGTTGCCATTTGAAATGACTTTAGTTTTGTGTCATTTTTTTTTTTTTTTCTTTTTGCCAGCTTGCACTCGACCGAGACGGACGCACTTTTCTCTTCTCCCTCCCTCCTTATCTCTCCTGCTTCTGTGGCGTGTTGTCTGTGAGGCTGCAGCTTTGCTCTTCTGGAAATGACAAAAATGGATCTGTTAAAGTGGTCTCTGAACGCAATTGACACTATTTTTTCTACAAGACATTCGGGGACGGAGGACCCGACCTGTTCTGCCGGGACGCATGTGATGGGTTACGTGATGGACTCGTGGAGGAGATGGCAGGTCATGTGCCTTTACATGCTTTCTGTGGAGGACGTCGAAGATGTGTACATATTCGGCTTGGTGGTGACCGGCTTTCTGATGTGTGGAGTGGGCACTTTGCTGGTTTACCGAAAAATCAAGAAAGTGGAAGCAGCTTTGATTGGTCCTTCCAGGCTGCCCTACATGATTGATTCGATTGGGAAGGCAGTAGCTGCGCAGTCGGCGGGGGTTAACCGCACGTCGGAAAACATCTCGAGCAGGATTGCGGCCCTGGAAACCCGCTATGACCGTCTGTGAAGACCACATTCTACATTCAGATGCATTGAGAGCCACTCTGTTCTCAGATCTGTGGAATCTTTCAGGCGTCTGCTAATCTGGCTATTCATTTGGCTTCCCCAAATACAGCTGCACTTCAAGGTCGCTGTGATAAAACCTCCTCAGAAGAACAACACTTAAGCCTCGCTCCCTGGTCTTCCCCCCTCCCCTCAGCTTCTCCAGCTCTGTTAGAACTGTTCAGGACTGCTCAGACTGTGCAGGGCTGCTCCCTCCCCCTCCAGGATTGTCGGACAAGGCCGTTGACGGCGCCAAACAGGCTGCCTCCGGAGTGTTCTGATAAACTGGTCCTTTCAAATCTCGGTTGTCGTCCTGTGTCCTTGTTTTTGTCTCTGTGATTATTGTTTTTCTGTGCTGATGGGGATTTTTTTTTTTCCTCATTGCTGCTGTGTAATGCAGCAGCTATGAGGGTTTTTTTTTTTTTTCTCCTTTTCCCTTGTGTTTTGCTTTCATATATATGTTTTATGTACCGGGCGGCCATGTGTTGTGTGTGTGTTTTGTTATGGGTCGGTGTTGGTTTGCTCAGCCCTGCTGTTGACCAAGGCAGGGATGTACATCTGGAGCTGGTCCCCGGGCGCCTAATGGCGACTTCTGCTCCTACTGGCAATTAGGATTGGGTTAAATGCAGTAGACACATTTCATTGTGCAGGGAACATGTTCATGTTCTATATTGTGCATATGACAATAAATGTCTTTGAATCTTTGAATGTCTGTGATCTGCTTTTTTCTACAAATTAACAACCTGAATGAACATCCTCCGAGGCCGGTGATTCCATAATTTATGCCAGGGGTTGTATTAGTTTGTCAGAAAGCAAAAGGTGGAGAGCCACCCCTATTTTTTTCTGGGTCAGGCTCAAAACGTCTCAATTGCCCTTCGTAAGTTGCAGGACTTCCAAAACTAGTTTACATTTAAAAAAAAAAACAAAACTGACTTCTACAATGGAAAATACGAGAAGCTCCAATGAAGTCATGCAAAGTCAGTGTACTGCAGTCAGGGTTAGTAGTAACAGCTCACATTGAATCACCATTATATAGTCATATTACAGAATATAAGTAGCTATAATTCTTTTGTCTACACTGACGTCACATACCGAGAATTATGTATACAACACATGCACGTGACATTGAAAAAGGTGGCAACAACTGGATTGGTCATGGAATCACTGTGCTCACATAACACATAACCTGGATTTTCAAATTTACAGGCCGCTACTGTAGTGCTGAGGAGGAGAGTGTTGGCCACATTACACACAGTCACTGGGTTCATGCGGTGGACGTAGTAATATCAGAACTTGAGTGTGTGTGATCTGATGAGTGTTAATGTGTGTCTGGACAAATGCTAAATTGTTCTTACGGTGGTCCGACATGATTAAATCTCGGGATGTCCCAGTGGGAGTTGACCCAATAAACACTTTTTTTGTTTGTTTTTTGACCAATTGTGTCAGATCAGTTACACTATATTAAAACTGGTGCAGTTCCCCCCTCCATTTCTTTTCACCTGCACAGTGCCAGCGTAGCTAGCAGGACGTCAACACCACAAAGCATGTTCTAAAAGCAAACGTACGCACAAATTCAGTTTAAACACAAGTCTCACAGATCAACAGTGCAAGCCAGTCTTGCTTTGTTTCATAGTGTGATGCTGATGCAGAAAAAACAACCAGCGCATCTGCGGCGCAACTTCAAAAACTACGTTAACTGCTAGTCTTTAAATGTGTAACAAGTCTATTTTATTCACAGATCATTAACAGCGCTTTTTGAATGCATTGCACAGAAACGAATGTAGCAATGATGCACCACCACAAACCAGCCTGGATGTTTGGGCAGCTGTATCAGACAAGATTACACTGGAAAAATGTATATCAGATGACTGTTACACTAAAGGGTGGCACTTTATTACATTTTGATTATTACAATGATAACTTAAAATTATTAAAACATTGATTCAATGCTGTTAACTAGACTCAGCTACACCACTGTAGACACTAGAGGTCAATCTTTAACCAGTTATTTTTTTAAGATAATCTCAAGCAGTACTGTGCCACTTGGATTAAAAATGCTTTTGATTCCTGGCAATATCAATAATTTTCAGTGTAAAACTGTGCAACATAAGAACATAACTGCAATTTGTGTAATCTGTTTGGGGGAATGGCAATTTTCAGTAGTGTGCCTAAATTGAGAGAGTGGCATCAACTTAGAACATGGCGCCATTTTGGTTCCAACTGCACTGAACTATTGAATGAACCTTTAATGTTTAACTTTTTTTTTATCATTTAACAACATACAGCAACATGTTGGCTCCTTCCATCTCGAGAGACGATGGTCTGTGCCCCTAGTTTGGACGACTTCTTTTCCTTCGTTGCCTCTTCTCTTCGTTGCAAGTTCTTCTTTGTAGCTCAGCATGTTTTATTCCAGTTAATATGGCATGACGCCAAGTGTCCCAGTTGGGTGCGAGCTGTTCCCAGGTCTCCCAGTCTATTCCAGCAGATTTCATATCTCTTTTACAGATATCCTTGAACCTGAGGTGTGGTCTGCCAATCATACGTCTCCCCTCTGCCAGTTCTCTGTATAGGAGGTCTTTGGGGATTCTGCCTTCAGCCATTCTGTTCGTGTGTCCCAACCATTTCAGTCTGCGTTTAGATAGCAGTGTATGCATGCTAACAGACTTGGCCTTCTCTAGCACTTTGTGACTCTGTCCTGTCACTTTATGTTCAGGATGCGTCTGAGGCACCGTAGGTGAAAACTGTTGAGACGATGTTCTGGTGATGCATATGTGGCCCAGGTTTCACTGCCGTAGAGCAAGGTGCTCAGTATGCATGCCTCACCGATATGGATCTTGCTGTTTATTGTGAGTATGGAGTTTGTCCATGCTCGCTTAGTTAGTCTAGCCATGGTGGCCGTGGCTCTCGCAATGCGAGTGTTCACCTCCAAGTCTAGAGATGCGTTGGAGGTTACTGTTGAGCCCAGATAGGTAAAGCTGTCTACAACTTCTAGTGGTGCTCCATCAATCAGTATGGTAGGTGATGTAACAACTCCTTGACTGTGGATTTGAGTTTTCTTGATACTGATGGTGAGTCCAAACTCCTTGCAGGCTAAAGAGAACCTGTCCAAGATCTGCAGGTCCTGCTTGCTGTGTGTCACAAGGGCAGCATCGTCGGCAAATAGCAGCTCACCTATCAAAACACGACGTACTCTAGTCTTAGCTCTAAGTCTGGCTAAGTTGAACATCTTGCCATCAGACCTTGTGTGTAGGTAGATGCCTTCAGGGCGGTCATGGAAGGCATGATGTAGTACACATGAGAAAAATATTCCGAAGCGAGTTGGGGCTAGGACACAGCCCTGTTTAACGCCGCTGGTGAGGTTGAACAGTTTGGATTTACTTCCATCAGCTATAATAGTGCATTTCTGATTCTCATGAAATGATTGCAGAACACTAAGGAGCTTTGGTGGGCATCCTATCCTGTCTAAGATCCCGAAGAGGGCTCCCCTACTGACAAGGTTAAAGGCCTGGTCAGATCGACAAATGCTATGTAGAGGGGTCTATGCTGCTCCCTGCACTTCTCCTGCACTTGTCGCAGGAAGATGATCACGTCAATTGTTGAGCGGCCAGCTCTAAAGCCACACAGATTCTGGGTAGACTCGAGCTGCGAGCTTTTGAAGTCGAGAGAGTGCTACTCTGGCAAATGCTTTTCCTGCAGTGACTAGCAGTGATATCCCTCGGTAGTAGTCACAGCAGCTGCGGTCACCCTTGTTTTTGTACAGATTGATGCAGTTTGAGTCCCGCATTTCCTGTGGTACTGAACCTTCCCTCCAGCACTGCTTGAGAAGGTTAATCAGTGGTTCTAACAGGACTGAGGAGCCACACTTTATGACTTCTGGTGGAATGCCATCGCTACCTGCAGCTTTGTCACCGGCCAGCTGCTTGAGGACCTTGTTGAGCTCCTCTTCGGTTGACTCGTAGTCTAGGTCTTCTAGTGTAGGCAGTTGCAGTATGGAATTGATGGCTTGCTCTGTGACAGTGTTTCCTGTTCCATATACCTCCAGGTAGTGCTCAACCCAGCGCTCCATTTTCTTTGCAGGGTCAGAGATGAGGTCTCCTGTCTTGGACTTGAGAGGAGCTGTCTTGGTTGGCGCACATCCTAGGGCCTTCTTGATTCCATCATACATCTTTCTGGTGTTGCCCATCTCTGCTGATGTTTGGATGTCTTCACAAAGTTCAATCCAGAATTGGTTAGCATAGTGCCTAGCTTTGCTTTTTTGTTGATCGTCTTTCTTCCCTGAGCTTTTCAAGGTTCTGAGGTGTTGGCGAGTTCTTGTAGGTGAACAGGGCATTTCTCTTTGCTGTAATAGCTGGTTGCAGCTCTTGCCAGTATTTGTCTAGCCAATCTGGATTTACTCTCTCTTTTCCCAAAGACACAGAGTGCAGTTTGAAAGGTGGTATTTCAGATATGCTGCCATAGCTCCTCTGAGGTAGAGTTTGCCGGTGGATGCAGTGCACCTCCCAGTGTTCTCACAAATTCTTCTGATTTAGAAAGGTCAGACGTGTTGTTGGTGTTGATTTTTGGCAGTGCTTTAGGTCTTTCTTGGTGCATCTTTGTAGGTCGAATATTGATTTTGGCAGAGATGAGAGAGTGGTCGGTGTCACAATCTGCATTATGGTATGCCTTGGTGACCTTGATGTTAAGATCTCTTCTGCAAGTGATGATGAGATCGAGTTGATGCCAGTGGCCTGATCTTGGATGTCTCCAGGATACTTTATGTTGCTCCTTCTGTTGATAGGTGTTGGTGACACACAGCTCTTGGTGGCAACAGAGTTCCAGAAGGCGCTGACCATTCTCATTCATCTTGCCAATGCCGTGGTGGCCAATGCACGTTGGCCAGCAGTTGTGGTCACTTCCTACTCTTGCATTAAAGTCTCCCAGGAGAATGACAAACTTGTTTGCTGGTACTCTCTGTAAAGCTGTGTTGAGGTCATCATAGAACTGATCTTTGTCTTCAGCTGATGATGTCAGTGTTGGTGCATAGATACAGAGTACATTGGCGAATCTGTTTGTTGTGTTCAGACGTAGTGATAGCAGCCTCTGTTCCTTGAGTGGGTGGCTCGATCATTGCCAGAAGTGAGTTCTTGACTGCAAACCCCACTCCATGCTCCCGTGGGTCTTGGAAGGATTTTCCTTGCCAGAAGAATGTGTAGTTTTCTTCCTTCAGGGATCCGCTGTTTGCAATTCTAGTTTCCTGTAGTGCAGCTATGTCGACATTTATTCGGTCTAATTCCCTATCAATCGCTGGTGTTTTCCTAACATCTGAGATAGCAGTGATGTCCTGTGTGAGTTCAGGACAACCGGGGGCTGCCCAGTTTGAGGCAGGCGGCAACTGTCCAGTGGGAACCGAAGTTCCCTCTACCGTCGAAAGCAACCCCTAGCACTCAACCCTACGCCAATTGGGTTTAAGTTTATAACTTGTGACTGCTGCTTCCCGTGTTGTATCTTCATCTTTTGATGGACGAAGCTGGAGTGTCCTCTCCAGGGCACAGGCCTGGGCATGAATTGGAAGACCTGTGTTGCCCAATCAGCAGGTCTCCCCTCGCGGCTTTGCTGGTGTGGTCCAAGTGGAAGGGAAAGGTCCGATACTCCTGGCACCACGTCAACTGCAGGAGTTGCCGGGATGATGCTTAGTGGCACCAGGCCGCCTAACGGGGCTCCACTCCGGATTTTCTGTTAGGGTTGACTCCCTTAGCCTTTATCCAGTAGGCATTGAGCTACAAGGCAGCAGCTGGATTTGATTTTGGAGTTACCTTCTCCTAGCCTTTACCTAAAGAGACACAACCTACAAGGTAGCAGGTGGTTGGATTGGTAAGTGCCAGGGCATGTCCACACGCCGGTGGGCCTGCACACTGTACCTCTGGTGATCCAACCTGCTCCAAGATCCCTCACTGATCAGCCTGGGGCCGCAAGGTACCCAGTTGCCATGGTGCACCGCGAGGAGGCACTGTGAGAGTCTTGATGCATAGCAGTGTAAAACCATCAGGGAGGACTTACGGACTCGGCCTCCTTTTTGCTCCAGGGAGCTAGATGGTGGCTGTAGCTGGAAGCGAGAAGACATGCAAAGCAGGCAACTACAACTATGCTACAGCACTACAGTCTATACACCCTGTGTCCAAGGGACACTGCACCAGCAACATATCCAGGTGCTATCAAAATAAAGTATAAAAATAGTTAAGCTATCAAATTTACAATATATGATGATTTATTTATTTAATGTAAAGCCTGATTTATGCAGCTGCACAGCTGTAACTTAGTGTCATGCAATGAAGTATGTGACAATTTTAAAGTTCTCCGTAGCTGGATTATGGTTTATTCTGGGCTAATTTGACCCTCAACAAACTTTTCTTTCCACAATTATCACCTCCAATTTAAAGGTAAGCTGTACAATTTCCTCTTTTTCCACTTTTGTGCCGTAAAGTTGGAGATGTTCCTGATCCTTTTGTAATCAGCGTGCACACTTCATTAAAATATGATGGCAGCTGGAGTAAAAGCAGGAAAGCATCAAATAACAGCATTTTGTGTCTGATTTAACAGGTGCACATCAGGCTGCAGGTCCGAGTCTGAGCATGGTGTGAAAAAAAAATAAAATAAATGGTCGGACTTAATTATGGAAATGACTCCAATCCCACTTTACTCAAATCGGCGAGTGTCAGAGCTAGGGCTGTGCAATTAACCGAATTTCGATTGCGATATCGATATTTGTATCAAACGATCTCCAAACTCGTATAATCGAGTGAAACGATTTAAGGGCCTTTCATCAGGCCAATCCGTCAACGTGTCCCAAGACGCATGACGTCAGACGCGTCGCTTCGAAAGTGGCAAGGGGGCGGAGATTGCTACGTCACACTGGCTGTTTCCACAACCTGAAAAAAGTTTAGAGATCGCCTTCTTGAATTTGCGTTGCCTGAACCACAAAAAAAGCTTTAAAAAACAGCAGTAGAACGATTCTCCCATCACCCTGCTGGGAGAAGCTTTTTTCCAGCTACTTTTCAGAGTGACGCCGACCGAGGGAGGACTGATGACTTGGTGGGATATCAATCGAACCGCGACAGTGGGCCGACCCGCACGGAGAAGCCGGCCTTCAGGCATCATCCCTGGGTAGAGCGAGGCAGGCAGCCGGGGTGACGGAGCAAACCCACTCAGCCGAAATCTCCCACTTTTTGGATATATGCGAAGTCCCACTTTGCCCAACAGAGTTTAGTTCTGCAGCTTTATCGAGGTGAGAATAATGTAAAAATAAAACATGATGTTTACTGAACTGCTCTGAAGGCTTAATGATCGGCTAACATTAGCTTAGCCTTTTAGCACAGATGATCTGAGTGAATGCTTTAATTTGTAAATGGTTCAGTCTTTTATTTTTACCAAATAAAGCTACAGCTTTTAAGACACCACAAAAGCTTAACTTTAAATAACTTATTTTTTGGGCGTTTTTTTTTTTTTCCCTTTTTATATATAAACTGTTTAGTGTTTCTTTATATTTAAAGAAATTTTTATTTGTCCTAATCAGGAACATTTGCTGTGCAGACAACCAAACTTTCATTGATGAGCTGAACACCACGAAGTCCAGTCGAAAGAAAACATCTCTGGTCTTCAAAATAGGACAAAAGTGTCTTTCAGCAAAACCACAAGAGTTCAAAGCTGCAGAAGAGACCTTTATCTGGTCCCGAGAATCCAGCATAACATCACCTGCTTCTAAATAAAAGGCTCTTTGAACAGCAACTATTTTATTATTTTTTAAAAAGCTGTTTCATTTTATATTTTAACAATAAATGAACAGATCATTAAAAATGTCCATGAATCAAAGTCCAAAGACATTTCCACAGGTAGAAGCTCTCCACTTATTTGCTCAAATTCATATTTTAGAAATGACTGTCCTGATAACATTAAAGGCAATTACATATTTTGGCGAAATTACAAGTTGAAATGACCATTAAAAAAAATTTATCATGATTCATGAGGTTTATGTCACAGAAATCCTACTTTACAATCACACTGCAGTCATTGTTAAATTATTTCCTGCTGCATTTATAATAAACATTTGTATTTATGTACAGTGTCTGTTTTTCTGGTTGAAATAAGATAAATAATCTACCAGACTTAAAAAAAAAAAAGTGTACAAATTTCCATGTTATTTTGTCTAAAAATAAATGTCCGAGGTTCCTTATGTTAAACAAGAAATTATCTAATCTGAAATAACAGGTGGTTTTAATTTACAGATGAAAGGTTTCTAAATAAGCATTTGATTTATTTAGCTATTTTAATTACAAGTGTTCTAAACTTTTTTAAACAGTAATCAGAAATGCTGAGGTAAACAAACAATAGCAAAAAACATTTCCAAGGATTTTTCTTCAGAAAACTACTCCATAAATGAGCAGTCCTGTGACACATCTAACATTTTTTTGAGAGAGAAATGCTGAATAAATATGCACTGTGTAACTAAAAAAAAAAATAATTGTTTGAATAATCGTGATTTCAGTATTTACCTAAATAATCGTGATACTGATTTTTTCCATAATCGAGCAGCCCTAGTCAGAGCTGAACTTTAATTTGTACCTCTGTTACTGTGCACATCCAGACTGCTCAGGGTTTTGAATGGAAATACACTGCAATTGGACGGGACATTTTATCTGATGTGAGAAAAAAATCAGTTGTACAAAATCTGTTATATACGGAGTTTATTACAAGGGACCATTTTACAACCTTCCTTTTCTCTCAAAAATTCTTGAAAGGGTAGTTGTAAAACAGCTAACTGATCATCTGCAGAGGAATGGTCTATTTGAAGAGTTTCAGTCAGGTTTTAGAATTCATCATAGTACAGAAACAGCATTAGTGAAGGTTACAAATGATCTTATGGCCTCAGACAGCGGACTCATCTCTGTGCTTGTTCTGTTAGACCTCAGTGCTGCTTTTGATACTGTTGACGCATAAAATTTTATTACAGAGATTAGAGCATGCCATAGGTATTAAAGGCACTGCAGTGGTTTGAATCATATTTATCTAATAGATTACAATTTGTTCATGTAAATGGGGAATCTTCTTCACAGACTAAGGTTAATTATGGAGTTCCACAAGGTTCTGTGCTAGGACCAATTTTATTCACTTTATACATGTTTCCCTTAGGCAGTATTATTAGACGACATTGCTTAAATTTTCATTGTTACGCAGATGATACCCAGCTTTATCTATCCATGAAGCCAGAGGACACACACCAATTAGCTAAACTGCAGGATTGTCTTACAGACAAAGACATGGATGACCTCTAATTTCCTGCTTTTAAACTCATAAAACTGAAGTTATTGTACTTGGCCCCACAAATCTTAGAAACATGGTGTCTAACCAGATCCTTACTCTGGATGGCATTCATTCAATGTGCATATTAAACAAATATGTAGGACTGCTTTTTTGCATTTGTGCAATATCTCTAAAATTAGAAAGGTCTTGTCTCAGAGTGATGCTGAAAAACTAATTCATGCATTTATTTCCTCTAGGCTGGACTATTGTAATTCATTATTATCATGTTGTCCTAAAAGTTTCCTGAAAAGCCTTCAGTTAATTCAAAATGCTGCAGCTAGAGTGCTAACAGGGACTAGAAGGAGAGAGCATATCTCACCCATATTGGCCTCTCTTCATTGGCTTCCTGTTAATTCTAGAATAGAATTTAAAATTCTTCTTCTTACTTATAAGGTTTTGAATAATCAGGTCCCATCTTATCTTAGGGACCTCATAGTACCATATCACCCCAATAGAGCGCTTCGCTCTCAGACTGCAGGCTTACTTGTAGTTCCTAGGGTTTGTAAGAGTAGAATGGGAGGCAGAGCCTTCAACTTTCAGGCTCCTCTCCTGTGGAACCAGCTCCCAATTCAGATCAGGGAGGCAGACACCCTCTCTACTTTTAAGATTAGGCTTAAAACTTTCCTTTTTGCTACAGCTTATAGTTAGGGCTGGATCAGGTGACCCTGAACCATCCTTTAGTTATGCTGATATAGACTTAGACTGCTGGGGGGTTCCCATGATGCACTGAGTGTTTCTTTCTCTTTTTGCTCTGTATGCACCACTCTGCATTTAATCATTAGTGATTGATCTCTGCTCCCCTCCACAGCATGTCTTTTTCCTGGTTCTCTCCCTCAGCCCCAACCAGTCCCAGCAGAAGGCTGTCCCTCCCTGAGCCTGGTTCTGCTGGAGGTTTCTTCCTGTTAAAAGGGAGTTTTTCCTTCCCACTGTTGCCAAGTGCTTGCTCACAGGGGGTCGTTTTGACCGTTGGGGTTTTTCCGTAATTATTGTATGGCCTTGCCTTACAATATAAAGCGCCTTGGGGCAACTGTTTGTTGTGATTTGGTGCTATATAAATAAAATTGATTTGATGGGAAACATTACAAAAACATTGACTTTCTTGTCCGGTGAATGCGAATATCTGGTTCATACGATGGCAGTTTAGGTGAATTTTACTGAACATGGAACAATAAATTTACCTCTCAAAACTTTAATGAAGGTACTCCCATCCCACACAGCTGACTTTATTTTCCCAATTTTTTTTTTTTTTTTGTGTTCGTATTTGAATGGAATCTGTACATCTTGAAGCCCTTGCTGTGTCTATTTGTGCACCCAAATGCACAGCAGCCCGGCATTTTCAGTGAATAAATAAATAAAATACCTGGATTTCCATGCAGACAGATTGCCAATGGTATTTTGAACCCAAGATGGCACCACAAGTCACGTGACTTTTTTGTTTTTTCTCCCCCGACTCGTCATGTCACCACTCTCAATTAAGGCGCACTAATTTTCTGATAACAGAAAGTTGATTTGTTATGAGGTAAAGACAAAATATTTGGGGCTGTGTCCACTTTTTTTTTTTACAATGATGTGCATCATTTTCAGGAAGGGATACTGAACAAAGTAGTAAGACTGTTACTTTTTTTTTGTTTTTTTTTGTATTTTTGGTTTTTTTTTTTGTTGTTTTTTTTAAATCAAAAAGGATCGTGTTACTAACTCCCAAGTATCAGATCTGCTACTTTATTAATCCAAAAGGATTATGTTACCAATTCCAAAAATGGCCATGTAATTTATATTTACTAACTGAGTATATTTCAAAGTAATCTGACCAAATTACACATAAAAGTCCAGTTAGCTCCGCTTGAAGATTTCTGACTGAAATGTAACAGAAACCAAGCAAACTGTTTCAAAGTTACAATTACAAGACTCACCAACAGACGGGGTGATTCAAACAACACACAAACACCCCTCAAAACTTGTTTGTGGTACATTTTACAGAGCCAGAATGTTCCGTGTGTGTGTGTATATATATATATATATATATATATATATATATATATATACACACACACACACACACACACACACACATACATACATACAACCCCTGACAAAAATTATGGAATCACCGGCCTCGGAGGATGTTCATTCAGTTGTTTAATTTTGTAGAAAAAAAGCAGATCACAGACATGACACAAAACTAAAGTCATTTCAAATGGCAACTTTCTGGCTTTAAGAAACACTATAAGAAATCAAGAAAAAAAGATTGTGGCAGTCAGTAATGGTTACTTTTTTAGACCAAGCAGAGGAAAAAAATATGGAATCACCCTGTAAATTTTCATCCCCCAAATTAACACCTGCATCAGATCAGATCTGCTCATTGACACTGACCCTATGCCATGACATTGACCCTATGTGTCTTTTTGCAAGGAATGTTTTTGCAGTTTTTGCTCTATGGCAAGATGCATTATCATCTTGAAAAATGATTTCATCATCCCCAAACATCCTTTCAATTGTCCAAAATATCAACATAAACTTGTGCATTTATTGATGATGTAATGACAGCCATCTCCCCAGTGTCTTTACCTGACATGCAGCCCCATATCATCAATGGCTGTGGACATTTACATGTTCTCTTCAGGCAGTCATCTTTATAAATCTCATTGGAATGGCACCAAACAAAAGTTCCAGCATCATCACCTTGCCCAATGCAGATTTGAGATTCATCACTGAATATGACTTTCATCCAGTCATCCACAGTCCACAATTGCTTTTCCTTAGCCCATTGTAACCTTGTTTTTTTCTGTTTAGGTGTTAATGATGCCTTTCGTTTAGCTTTTCTGTATGTAAATCCCATTTCCTTTAGGCGGTTTCTTACAGTTCGGTCACAGACGTTGACTCCAGTTTCCTCCCATTCGTTCCTCATTTATTTTGTTGTACATTTTTTGATTTTTGAGACGTATTGCTTTAAGTTTTCTGTCTTGATGCTTTGACGTCTTCCTTGGTCTACCAGTATGTTTGCCTTTAACAACCTTCCCATGTTGTTTGTATTTGGTCCAGAGTTTAGACACAGCTGACTGTGAACAACCAACATCTTTTGCAACATTGCATGATGATTTATTCTCTTTTAAGAGTTTGATAATCCTCTCCTTTGTTTCAATTGACATCTCTCATGTTGGAGCCATGATTCATGTCAGTCCACTTGGTGCAACAGCTCTCCAAGGTGTGTTCACTCCTTTTTAGATGCAGACTAATGAGCAGATCTGATATGATGCAGGTGTTAGTTTTGGGAATGAAAATTTACAGGGTGATTCCATAATTTTTCTTAAAGCCAGAAAGTTGCCATTTGAAATGACTTTAGTTTTGTGTCATGTCTGTGATCTGCTTTTTTTCTACAAAATTAAACAACTGAATGAACATCCTCCGAGGCCGGTGATTCCATAATTTTCTTCTTGCTGTTTGTTGTCGTGTTGATTTGGTGGGCAGATGTCAAACTAATCAAGTATTGTCTCATTTAGCCATGGTACAACCTATTAGGGGTGAGAAACTCTAAGTTTGATTACCAGGTTGCAGCTGTCAAACATTTGTCATGCATCTTTGCGATTATTTATTCAAGCCCATACATCAAAACAGAACAGGAACGTTCTGACACCCAGATGGCACAAATAAGAAAACAACTATGGGACCAGGTTTAGAACCAAAAGGCCAGAACAAAGAAATGCCAACATGTAGTGAAAAATAGCTAAAGAATCAGATGAAAAAGTGCAGAGTTCTGATCAAGACTTATAAGAATCTTGACACAAATCAGGCTCACAGTATACGTGGTTCAAACAAAACACCGAAGGAAGCACAGGATTTAAGTTTGGTTTTTAAACACTACTTTACAAAAGGGCAAGACAGAAATAATTTTACATTCAGCCTTTAGTTTAAAGAAATAACTAGAATGGCACTCAGTGCATCCTTCCAACACAGCAACTACAGATTTATCAGGTTAATGCCTACAGTAACAATTAGAGCATTCACTGACCATGTTTTATTCTTATTAATTATTACTATTATTATATTATTATTTCAGAGGCAAGGTAACAGTAATGTGGTTCTGACCATATGCACGTCTTGTCCTGGACATAATCGTTCAGAACGTACAGAATAATATGGGTCAAAGAAGGTTTCATAAAATTTTGTGCAATCCAGATCTGCCTCAAACTATTCCATCCCCCGCCCCCTCCCCCCCACATAGATATAGACAGAGATAGAGATATAGAGATAGACAGAGAGAAAAAGATAGTGATAATTAGAGAGAGACAGAGACAGATAGACAGAGAGATAGATAGAGAGATAGAGACAGATAGATACATAGAGATACAGAGATAGAGATAATAAGAGACAGAGATAAAGATAAATAGAGATAAAGCTAGATAGATATAGAGACAGAGAGAGTAATAGTGAGAGATAGAGACAGAGAGTACCATATGCCAGTTTTACAATTCTGTACACAATTACATCATTGTAATATGTGGTCAATGTTAAAAACCAACTTATTCTGAAGTGCAAACTGAAATCCTTGACGTTATCTATTTCCCGTTGGTCTATTTCGAAACCATAAAAGCCACAATCTGGCACAGTGGTTGTGTGTCTCAGCAACAGTGTCACGAGTTTGCTTCTGGCAAAGCTCACTTCCTTACAGGGTGAACACACGTCCCCTGCTGCCCATGAGCCCTAGCTAACATCCAACATGTAAATAGGATCATATATTAAGTAAATACACAACACATTTCACTGTATGTTCAGTATAATGTCAAGAAAACTGAGAAAAAGGCAGCAGACTGTTGTGGTCACATGGTTAGCGCTCATTTCAAAACAAAGTGCGATGATTGCTCCACACTACCAAACCAAATAATAATAATAATAAAAAACTTAAAAATAAATATAGCAATTGCAGGATACTGATTAGGCAGCAAGAACTGAGACCTCAAATGAATGACACTTTCAAAATTATGACAAAGTTATGAAGCTCATTCTCTCAGTGAGATGCTAATGTTAACTCATCTAGAATATAAATAAATTGTTTGGAGTTGCTTTTTCTTCTAACTGTAACATTTGGGGGAGTCTCGTGTGCCCCCCCAATTGTATTCTGTGTAAATGCAGCTGTTTAGATGTGTAAGAGCCCACCTGTATGAGTTTGTAGAAGTACGCATACTGGCGTACGGTGTTTTTGTACTGACTCAGTACGTCCTGCACGGCCTGGGTGCCCAGGAGCAGCTGCACCTCCTCCTGCTGGTAGTACAGTGGCGTGTCATACTCCTGAGGAAGACTGCGAATGTACGGCAGCCATGGTGATGTGGGGTTGGACCGCTCACACAGCAGATGAAGCGCCAGCGTCACATTGCCCATCGCCTGCATGATCCGGTCCTGGCTATATAAAGGACCTGGGCCACAGAGAACACAATCACATATTACACAACTCCACCCTGGGTCAACTTCTACAAGTACGTCACAAAGCCTGATCAATCTAGCCTGGTACAAATCTTGAATTCTGAGCTGAGTGAACCTAATAACTTATCTCAAGCTGACAATTCCACAACACTTGTTACAAATTTGTGCAATCAAGTTTGTGCTGGTTAAACGCGCGTTCAAGACAAACCTATAAAACACATCAACTGAGCATCCAAACCATGAGATAAAATGAGCCTTATTTCTTCAAACAGGAAGCAGAAGACCGCCTTGAGACATATGAAAATGAAATGTGTTTTTATAAAGTTAAAATTAAAAAAAGGTCAAACTTTTGTTGTCATGCTTTTTTCTTTGATGTCAGCATTTTTTTAATTTGTGAAAGATCATGATTCATGAAAAAAGCAAGCAAAAACGACAAACAATGATCACAACTAGGCCTCTATTATACATCTGACTGAAATCCTTTGTTGTGAATGGCTGATTCGCGTGTAATAATTCCAATACTTTTCACAATAAATCATCCAAAGTCAGCAATAGCCACATTATTGACTGATTCTGCACCATTTCGGGCAATGAGTGATTGTGGACCGATTTTGTCATAACGGGGCAACATTTCACACATGCGCAGGGGTGATCGCTCTCTCTTTTTTTTTTTTTTTTTTTAAACCTACTTGCAACCTTAAAACTCCTCCTCTGATGTGTCAGACTGTTCCTCTCTGGGGAGAGTAGCAGCAACGGCAAGACAGTTTTCCTTTTTTTCACGAGTGTGCAAGCGTATCGTCTGTGAAGATTATTTTATTTAACTACACAGATGTGTAATAAAACAACTGGTGACTGATTTATAACACAATTATGACAGTTTCAGGAGAGAGAGAGGGGGAGGGAGGAACTACGGAGCCCTGGAAGTGTCACTGCAAAATGTTTTGCATGTGGAGAGAATGTGCGCTCATTTTATTATATTGTGCACTCGTTTCATGATACTGTGCACACGTTTTATTAATTCATGAGCTCAAAGGAAAACGTGCGCACAAATTATCATGGCCAGAACATAAAAAAAAAAAAATAAAAAAAATCACTTTGAAGTGATCTCTCCTGGTTCCGTAAAGGAACCACAGCAGCCGCTAGTTTTTGTTTTTTTTTTCCCACGTGCGTGCGCAAACTAATTATAAAGATAATTTTATTAACTACACAGATGTATAATAAAACAAATGGTGACTGGTTTATAACACAATGATGACAGAGTTTGAGGGCAGAGAGAGACAAACCACAGCCAGTTTTTTTCTTTTCTTTGTTTACATGCGCGCGTGCGAACATAAAGAGCACAGCAAGTCGCTCCGTGTGTAAGAGTCATAAAACGCAGGGAAGACAAAGACAACACACTGGAAATTGTTTTTTCCTTATTTAATCCTGCCCAGCTCTCCACAATTTCTCTTATACTCACTGGGCTGGTAAGCATTGAAAGCCAAGATAGGCATGTCCCAACTTGTCCCCTGGCACTCCAAAATGGAGGTGTTCCTTTGTCTCGCTCGATCAGCGAATCGGTCTTTACGCGTGAAGCCTCCACGCAGCTTTCCATGACAAAATCTCTTGTTAAAAGTGAAATCTGCCAGAAAATGGCTGATGTCCAGCTCTTGTGATAACCAGAGAAATTGCTCACGACGGTCCCAGCTCAACACAGCCATCTGTTTAGAAATGATGTGGTGGTTTCTGCCTCTCGATGGTGGCTCGGAGCACAGTGCCGTGCGCCATTGTGGGACGTCCTTAAAGCTATAGTAACAGTCCTTATTCTCTGTGAAGCCCGTAAAATTTTCACCGAAAGACAGGTAAATCTTTTGAATGGTTTCCAGCTGCTTGTCTCTAACAGTTTCTGAAAAAAATTCTGATGGAAAAAAAGCCCAAATCATTCCGCCATTTCCTTGCAATGAAACAACAACGAGAGGGGCGGAGCAGTGCTCACTCAAAGCCTGCCCACAGGCGAATGACGCAACCGACAGGCGTGAAAAAACTCACGCATGCGCACGAAGGTTCAAGCTTGGCTGACGTAAAAACATATGAATCAAATCCATATAGTTTTGAAAAAAATAAAAAGGTACGATACTTTTCTGACAGACCTCGTACTTGCACCAGTGCAAGTGCAGTATAAAATTACGTGCACCGCTTGAATACGTGCACAAACTAGCGCATGCACGTACTATTTCAAGCCCTGCTCTCTCTCTACTCCACTTCTCTACTCGCCTCTCTCTCCTTTGCTTATCTCTCTCTACTCATCTCCCTCTACATCATGACATCATGGTGGAGAGCAGAAGGTTTACGTCTGTGGATACTGATGGGATAAACACTCTTCTATCCAAGAAAAACAGTGAGTACCGCAAAAAGTATCAAGAAAAGTTATGGCCAGAGGCTGAAACACAGTACCATGAACTCACTACGGTACGGGATATCCAGGTACCTTAAGAATAAGGGTATTGACATTATGGGGAATCCTGAGTTTGAATGGGAAACAACAGCAAATTTTTCACACAACTGTAAAGATAAATTTATTAACTACACAGATGTATAATAAAACTTGTTGCTTGCGGCCTTTGGCAATATTTATCCCTCAGGGTGACATTCCATTATGCTGCCCTCCAAACCAGTAACCATTTGTATATTGTTCATTAATAAACTGTATCAGGGGTCTCTGCAATAAACAACACTCATTTTAAAAAGGTATTGTCACACTGTGAAAGACTGAGAAAACTGATTGGTTACAGATTTAAATCATTTGTTCAGCGGCAAATATTGTGTAATCTGGTCACTGGCAGACTTTGGGCTGTAATGGACAGAGGTCACATTTCGAACTACAACACACACAGCCGCGTTGAGCAGAACCATTTTCCCCAGTTTCGAGACATCTATGCATGCTGGGGGGACCTGGATTTGAGTGAGATTCACCAACATCTGAACGCAAATATGACTCGAGTCCGGCTCCCTTTGGGATCATTTCATAATTCCTCACTACATTCATGCACTGACCCAGTCTTCTCACTGTGCCGATGTTCAGTGTGGCTGCTCAGCGAGGACCATAAACAACCTTTAAACCCAAACATGCTCTCTCTCTTCAGTTACATATAACCTTTGCTAAATGAAAGAGAATTCAGGAGTGGAGTAACCATTCACACCCTGTGCCAGCGCTTTGGCCAATCAGAACCATCAGACAAGCACAGGATATTGTGAAAGGATTGTGAAAGTGAAAAACTTGTACAGGACAAAATTGTAAACAAACGTGCAACCACAGGGAAAGCTCTCCACCTGATGTCTGCTCAAAACTGACAGGCACTTAAGACCAGTTAATAAGAAAACTGGCATAAGTGTAAGAAGTGGAAAAAACACTTAAAGTGCATAATTATAAGATCCAACAAAAAACTAAAATTTTTAATACTGGAGTCATTGTTTGTTAGTAGCTGTACAGCCTTTGGGCTTTTTTCAGATTTAAGTCACAAAAAGAATCTTCTTTAGTGCCAGTAAAATTTTACTCCTTAGCATTTAAATAAGGGATTCATAACATTACATTTTTAATATCATTAAAATTTGAGTGGAAACAATTTCAACCCACGTGAATTGAAATTCAAGTGATGCCAAGAAATACATTTGGTAGCCACATCATAGACATGTGCTTCCCCGAGCTGTGCAAGGATGCTGGGTATGACGCGGAGGGAGGAGAGGGGAGCCAAATGTGGTAGACCTGCTCAAGTGACTGAAAGTGAAAGAAAAAGACACAAAGTTGAGGAAGAGAGAAAACGAAGGAACCAGCTGATAAACACAGGAGATCAGAGGACACCTTGGGAAAAGTTCAATCTGGACAAACGCCATCTATCTGCTGGAGGGGAAAGTCGCGGCGTGTTTTTGCACAATGACGACAAGGGAGGAGACGATATTTACCAATGAATTCACCCCCAAATAAATATGTTCTCTTCATTAAAATGAGATGTAATTTTGGAACATGATCCAAAAATAAACCTACATTATAATGCTCAGATTTAGGTAGAAACTAAATTGTCAGTTTTGTGACATGCGAAGAGCCGTAATGCTTTAACGTTAGTTTGCCTTCAGTAACAACCTAATGATTAGAACCAATATCTTGAAAAATAAAATTCAGGCGAGTTAGCACAAAAACTTTCCAGCCAGTTTTATGAGCCATAGTCTGTAACTGTCGAATGGTTTATAGAAGGGGGTGATTTTTGCCTCAAGCCTTCCTGAATAGCAGAGATATAGAGGAACATAATAAAACAAGTTTCACTGAAATCCATAGGGGGTGCACCAAGATATGGCCAAATGAAAATCGCCAAATATCGTGTTCTTAACATAAAGAGCGCCACCTATGCAAATGCACCCTAACTAAGCAACCGCCATTTATGCAAATTTGGAAAGAACTTGTCCCAGGGTATCCAAATAGGCATAAATGAGCGAGGCTTATTCAGGGCGCAGGCCCTGGGAGGGTCCCAAATGTAGCCCAAAATGCCAAAAGTTGTGACTTGAAGAGCCACCTATAGGTGGCGCCCTCAGCTTTGAAAAATATGGGAGAACTCTATCCATACATTCATATACCACAAGATCAATGAGGCTTACTGAGTGCGCACAAACATATTCAAAGGTCAAAATCCATATTTTGACTATGTCACTGTTTTGGCCTCTTTAACCCCAACCCTAAAAAGAGCTGTAATATTCCTCCCAAAGGGACTTTTGGATTAAAAAAAAAAAAAATGTAATTTTTGTCCATTTGGGCAATACAACTTCCCCTAAAAAAAAAAAAAAAAAAACCCTTCAGTGGCCTACTGAAACATATCTCCACCCATTTGAAAGTTACAGATTTCGACTCTTAAATGAAATCCAGCAATATGTTGAGGTAAATGTTCTACAAATGATGAGTTGAATTACATGCTTTGGGTAAATATTTTATAAGTAGGTGATACTGTCTTCTGATGTGTTATAGAGCATTAAAGTTTGCTCCTGAAAAGGTAAAGGGATCTTTGATCTTACGGACATACATTCTTACCGAGCACAGAGTTCTTGGCTGACTCAACTGTCATCAGCATCCTCCTGGGAATCCACAGGAACAGCTCTTCTGCCTGTACAAACAAACGCACACCAAAAACCTAAAGAACAAGATGTCCGCTGCGTCTAGTTCACACATGAGCTGGAAAACTATTAGCCTGTAAGACTAACAACTACCAAAGTGTACAAGATCTAGACACCGAACAGCCACCTGACGCTGACCAACTGGTACGTCTGAAGAGGAAACCATTATAGATGTAACGAGTCAAGTTCTGACCAAAAACTGCAGACGCACATTGGTAGCATGTTAAGCTGATCAAATAACAGCTAGATCTATTTTGCTACTCTTCAGGCATTATTACAGTAGTAGCCACCACAGTTGGACTTTTTGTAGGCCCACTTCTGTCAAATGTCACTCACACCATGAAATGCAAAGGCCTTGTCTTGTGTAGGTTGTCAGCAGCTGGCTCTCCCCATTCTATCCATTGCTAACTGAACCTGTGTTACTGTGAGTACACCTACAGTGGTCTGAGTTGTATTTGTGCTGCAGCCGATCACTGACAAAACCCACCTTAACGTCCTTGGACGCTCGCAGACCGTAGCCCTCAGTCCCAAAGTCAGCCACTGTGAAGCCATCACAGGATGCCCCATTCTCTTGAGCCCAAGACATCAGGTCCGGGAAGTAGTCCTCTCTGCTGCCCTCAAACACCGTTGACATACCTGACCACACATACAGACAGAAAAAAAAAGTCAAAATTCATGTTTCTTTTGGTACGTCTCTTCTGGTTTGATTCAGACTCCTCTGACATTGAGGATTGGCTGATACAGGGTCCAACAACTTTTTTTTTTTTTTTTAATCATTTGTTTTTCCTGATTACTAATGCTCACAGCATGTTCAAACATCCACTGAGATCACATTAGAATCTTACGTGTTTAATTTACAATTTTAGTGACAAATTACAGGAGCTCATTCTCATGTACCGTTTCTTACACCAACAAAAAGTTTTAGTTCATCCTTCTCATTTATCTGAAAGACTAAAAGCTCTAAGAGCTCTGCTTTTCGACAAACTGAAACCTGCACTGAACTGTTACAATGACTAACTACCAACACTAGTTAAAATTCACCCGACTCAGCAATTGTCTCCATCCACTCACAGACTGCAGAGAGTTGGTTCCATTATAATGAAACAGCTCAACTTTATGAGGTCCAGTGTGGGAAAACGTGCTGGTGCTACCACACCCTCCACCCTACAGAACCACCCTGGACTCCAATCAGCAACCACCGCTCCAATCCAACCTTGAAAAACCATCAGTGTGCAGCAGCCAGGTGATACGTGGGTGTGAGCTTGGCCTGTCCCAGTTGCTAGGGAACTCAACACTGAGGCATCTGCACACTGGATGATCCTCATGAAGACATCTTACATGGACAGAATGTCATAGATGATGTTCCCCCCAGTGGTGGGAACAGCTAACCAAAACGTTAGCTTTGATAACCACTAATCCACTAACTGAAAAGTTAATTTATAACGATAAAGTGAAAAAAAAATTAGCAGAAGCTACAGCTAACTTTTAGTACTGACTCCAGTATACCATCATCTACTGACAAGCCAGGTTTGAGTTTAACCACCACCAATGCTTCTGAATAGAATCAAAGGCAATCACAACAATGAGTCAGAGCTTCTGTCTTTGTGCACCCTGCCCACTGCTGTAAGGAAAAGTCATTTACATTCAACATATGCTGCCCCAGACGTGTGGCAAAAAGCATAAAAAGCAAAGCAGGTTTGACATGTTTGATTTATAAATCAAACTAATTCCAGATGGTTTGACATTAATGTTAACTTTGTCATTTTTACAAAGTGAAAATATCACAAATATCTTTTAGTTTTAAATTAATGCACAAATTCTGAAGGTTTGAGCATTAAAACTCACAGATGCCAAAAGGCATTATGGGAAAATGAGCCTCATCACTGGTTGGCTGTTTAGTTACAAAAAAAAAATGTTACTGTATCATGTGTGTTGGTTTTTACAAATAAATGCGTATTTGTAAATATGCCATTTGTTTTTCATTGGTTAAATAAAAAAAGGCATTTGCAAAACTGAAAATTCTGTTAAGTGTGATTCAGCGCACCGAATGGCGACCATGTGACAGTTGGATGCCATTTACACTCCTATCAAGTAGATGGCAGTGTTCTATGTATTTTGACCCAAAATGCACGGGACACCGCCATCTACTGGATGGGAGTGTAAATGGCATCCAACTGTCACACCGTCACCATTCGGTGCGCTGAATCACACAGAATTTTCAGTTTTGCAAATGCTTTTTTTATACAAATGAAAAACAAATGACATATTTACAAATAAACCAACTAACCAGTGATGAGGCTCATTTTCCCATAAAGCATTTTGGCATCTAAGTTTTAATGCTCAAACCTTCAGAATTAGTGCATTAATTTAAAACTAAATAGATGTGATATTTTCAATTTGTAGAAATGACAGAGTTGAAGTTAAAAATCAATAAAACATCCGGAATTAGTTTGATTTATAAATCAAACCATAGGTCAAACCTGCTTTGCTTTTTATGCTTTTTGCCCACATCAGGGGCACTGTATGCTGTGAATGCAAATGACTTTTTTCTCTTTGTAACAGCCAGGTCCCTTCTGCTGGGGTCGGGATGAGCTCAGCTCCTCACAACTGCCTGAATGCTGCAAAACATAACAGACAGGAACTAACGTGTGATATTAGGGTTTACAAACATCTTTGACTGTTCGGCTTTACTTACTATGCCAGCACAAAAATGTTACTGGACTAAAAGTTAGCAAAACTAAATTTAGCGGAAGCTAATTGGTCCACTGATTGTTTTCTAAGTTATCTGAAAAGCAAATCTACTAACAAAAAAGTTAGCTTAGCTAATTAGTGGTTATCGGAACTGTGCCCACCACTGGTTACCTCACAAAGCAAGTGATATTATTCATCCTAGTCTCCATAAGTAACCGTTTGACAAAAATCCTCTCTGCAGTGCTTAAGGATCCTCCAAAATAAGAGTACCACAGACATCCAGTTCTCATCCACCTTTCTGTTTGAAACAGACCAAACTGTGCTTCTTAGTTGCAGTGCCAAAACAAGCAGTGTGGAATTTCAAATGCAAACAGAAGTGGGATCAAACAGGCGCACACAGACACACACGCTGAAGGTTCAGAGAAGACATTACTGACTAGAGTAGCCTGACTGGTGACTATTTCTTTGTGTGGAGGAATAAACAATTTGTTAGACTTAAACACAGTCTCTCACACTAAATGGTTGGTGTGACCACGTACTCACCCTTTTGTTTCTTGCGGATCTTCTCAACCAAACCTCGGATCTGGATGTACTCTTCCCACTCTTTCCCAGCAGAGGGTGCTGTGCTGCTGCATTCTGGAGAAACATGGAAGTCACACATCAACACAAAACCACAGAAAAAAAACAAACAAAAAAAAACAACAGTTCCACTGTATGTGAGAACACATCTTTCACCTTCAGAATAGAGTCAAGGTTGTTTTTGTTTTTAAACCCACAGCGTACCATTCTGCAGAACTGTGGGCAATCAAGCAATATACAAAAACAGCTTCAACATAAAATACATTCCAATCCTCTGTGGTAAGACAGACATCACATAAGTACCACTCAGTCACAATAACCCAATCCAGCTACAGGTAATGGCAGACCAACCTGAGCACAGCCTGGATTGACTACACAAAGGCCTGCGACTCAATGCCTCACACATGGATACTGGAGTGCTTAGCACTATACAAGGCTAACAGTGCACTGATAACCTTCATCAGGAACTCAGTGGGACTGTGGAAGATGTCACTGGAGGCCAACTCCAAGGCAATCGCACATCATCATCAGGTGTGGAATATACCAAGGTGATGTACTGTCCCTGCTGTTCAGCATAAGCCTCAAGCCCCTCTGCCAACTCATCACAAAGAGCAGCTACGGATACAGATTCAGGAGTGCAGTAACCATTAGCCACCTCCTGTACATGGATGACATCAAGCTGTATGCCAAACATAAGCAAAATATTGCTTCAGCGAGGATATCAGGATGTCATTCGGATTGGACATGTGGCCGAATGGTGACAAAGAGAGGGAAGGTAATCCAGATTAAGGGGGTGGAGTTGCCAGAAGGCAGGATAGCGGACATACAGGACAGCTACAAGTACCTTGGAATCCCACAAGCCAATAGGAACTATGATGACGATGCAAGGTGGTCAGCCACAACCATATACCTCCAGAAGGTAAGGCAGGTGCTAAGAAGCCAGCTCAATGGTAGGAAAAAGATCTGTACCATCAATACATACACCCTACCGGGATTATAAATTGGCCACAGGAGGTGACAGATGACACTGATGTTAAGACATGAAATCCCCTCACAATGCACAGAGGTTTCCACCCAAAGTCCAGTACGCTGGGGCTCCAAGAGCAACGGAAGGAGGGCAAGCGAGGGTTAGTGAATGTCAGAGCGACAATCCAGGATGAGACAAGGAGCATCCAAGAATACGTATATCAAAAAGATGGCCCCTTGAGATCAGCTGCTACAAGAACACCTCAGGCTGCTGAAGACAGACAGTGGGAAGGAACAGGAGGAGGAGATATCTTGGAAGACCTCTGTGGGATGTACCCTTGACAGATAGAGGAAGTGACTGGCATCAAGAAGACCTACCAGAAGCTGGAAAAGGCTGGTCTAAAGGACAGCACAAAGGCTCTGATCATGGCAGCACAGGAGCAAGCACCAAATTCATAGAGGCAGGAGTCTACCACAGCCAACAGGACCCAAGTTGCAAGCTGGACAAATGTGCTTCAGACAGTTCAGCACATAGTAGCAAGATGTAAGATGGGACAGAGTACACTGAGAGGCAGAACCAAGTGCCAGGAATAGTGTACAGGAACATCTGTGCCACATACAGATTAGAAGTCCCTAAGTCCCAATGGAAGACACCACCAAAGGTGGTTAGAAATGACAGGGC